>NW_024871085.1:310000-522500 GCF_019054845.1 Dipodomys spectabilis
AGTAATAACAAATGACACAATTAGGAAACAAATAACAAGCTGCTGAGTTTAAAAAATATTACCCATAATTCTATTAAATGTTGTTTTCAACACAATTTGTTAGCAATATAATTTAAATCACAATTTAATAATATATCATTTTAATAATAAGTTACTCATTTTTTATTTCTTAATATTGAATGTTTAATATGTAATGTTTAAATAGCCAGCTATAGAAAAGAAGAAAGTGAAACTAATTTTAATAATATATTTCATGAATTGTAAAATTGAATAGCATTAGAATCTAAACAAATAACATATCATTATTGTTTCATTTCTGTGAATTAATGTAATAATTCAAATTGTATTCTACACTTAGCACTCATCTTAACATGAAATAAATTATTGCACATGACTCTTGGTATTAGGTGGAAGGGTTCAGCACTGTGGTAAAATTCACACCACACAATACACGAGGATATTACTCCTCTCATGTAGCTTAAATTGCGGAAAATTGATTTTTAAATGCATGTTAAATTCCTGTATAGGTGACATCTATACAATTATACACAATTATTGTCACGAGGAGTATTTCAGATGACAAAAGTCATATTCATTAATTAAATATTTATTATTTTGTACCAAATAAATATTTATAGAGCGACTGAATTTCTGAGTAGATGCTGGTTTATATGTGCCAGATTATATGTATTGAGGCTTATTTTATATTCCTGACATTGTTTCTACAGTTGGAGTTAATTTTCCATAAGGGGTTAATTGTATTATATTGGATATATGAAAGTAAACTGAACGTTTATTCCATTAATACTTTGACACTTGTCTAATCCCAATATAAATAATCCATGTGTTTGAAGTAATGAAAATAACAAAAAATATAAGCCAGATAAGTCATTCTGTAGTAGAAAAGAATTTTCACCTTTGTTTTGATAGTTGGTCCTCTTTACACTACAGAATATTCTTGGGAAAATGTGTTCCAGGCTGGTCACAACTGTAGAAATATTATGGTTTGATTTATCAAAAGAGAAGGAAGGAAGGGGAACCTTCCTTCCAAAAGTTTGCCCCCAGGGATGTGATCTGCTTTATGGTGGTGACTTGGAAATGAACATTTTTCACAGTCAACCTTGAAAAGCCATCTTGATAGACCATTTCTGTAAGTGGATTATTACAGTTATTCTGATATTATGAAATACATTGTACTTCTAATATCCCAGCTTTTCCTTTTTTTCCTAGAACCTGAAATAAGTTCATCTTTAATTAACATTTAATACATTTCTTTTTTTTTACTGACAGCAAATCTGGGTGTAATTTTGATTTTTTATCTTTCCAATATAATATAAATTATGTTTTGACCAGTCACTTTCGAAAAATGAGTGATGTTCATGCACACTATTTTGGTGGCTTTAAGTAAATTGAGAGTTAATGTGGTATGGTAGTTCTTTTGCCTAATTGACTGAAGCATTAGATTATTCATGTATAAACCTGAGCATTGAACTTTTAAAATTTTATATATAAAAGAGTCCCCAAAGATTTACTTTAAACTGATAATGGAGGGGGGTTGTCTTCATGTCTAAACTTTATATTTATTTTTATAAAAGTAATGATGTTCACTGGAGAAATATAAAAGATGCAAACATATTCCAAAAGGGAAAAGATTTATTTATTAAAAAATAGAAAAGAGTAAAATAGTCACATTTCTTGCTTGAGACTGCATAAATTTCATATTAATATAGCTCAAGATGAGACTCAGAGATAAATTCATATTTATATTACTGAGAGCTAAATCACAATATAAGCTACATAGGTATTTTAAGAAATTGATGATTCAAAGCCCTACATACCTAATGGATGAAGAATAGAATTGAAAATAGCAGAGGAAAACAAATCAACATGCAGGTATTATGATATTATAATAAAGAAATGAAAGAAATGAAGCTTTTGCCTGCTGAAGGAGAAAGTTTAGCCTGTAATTTCAATGTAAGTCATCAGTTGTAATGAGTTCAAAGTCTTTTTCCTACAAGATATCCAAGAGTACTATATTCATCCTCTGAAGAGAAAGAAGTAATTATTTTCATTAGCTTTGCTTAATATTAATTTAATTGTAGCAAATAGGTTAAAATGTCTGCTCTGTTTCATTTGATGTAATAACATACATTTCATATTATTACTGTCTCTTCATACAAGCCTGAAATCACTATTTTATAGTAACACAAGCAGAAAAAAGAAAATAACCTGGTACAACCATCACATACCCTAAATTAGGTGAAAAACTCCACAATAAAAACTGAACCTGAGGAAGTGGAAAAATAATGGCAGAATAACAACAGAAAATTACCCTAGCTCTATCTAATGAAACAGAGATTTAGAGTCCTATACAAAGTCTACTTCTAGTGGATCAAACCAAGCCAAGCCAGCTATAATTATATATAGATATGCAATTCAAAAGAAGTTTTTTATACTGTCTTCACAAGAAAACAGCTATTTATGAAAATTACCCAGCCATTCATGTGACTACTGTGACTGTGTTAGGCAACATGTTCAAAAGCAGAGATGCAGTGTGGAAATAAAAGGGCCACATGGGAAAAAAGCAGGAACAGTGACAGCCACATCCAAACACAGACATAATTCACCTTATCACTGGACATTTCAAACTGTCATTGGAACCACATTAATTTTTTTTTGGGTCCCGTCGAGGGGCATGAACTCTGGGCCTGGGTGCTGTCCCTCAGCTCTTCAGCTCAAGGCTAGCGCTCTACCACTTCTCCCTTTTTTCTTTTTGTTTATGTGGTGCTGAGGAATCAAACCCAGGGCCTCAGGCATGCAAGGCAAGCGCTCTACCACTGAACCACCTTCCCAGCAAGAACCACAAGTATTTATTAACATGACAACATCTCACCACAACTGCTGTCTATAAAAACCTAATTCCAGAAAAACAAAGGAAAATAGAAGACCAAACCAAAACCTGGCAAATCAACAAGAACATAGATAGTCACCTTTTAAGATCATAGATCTCCCAAATGAAAGCCAAGACATCCTTCAAGTGGACAGAACCAATCAGAAATTTAAAAAATGGATGTCAAGATAATATAATTCACACACTAAATAAGCAGGCCTTACAACAGGCAATCAAGGACCTAGAAGATACTTTCCAAATTATATTTCAAATACTGCTAAAAAATGTGATTAACGAAAAGATACAAAACATCTACAAGGAAATTTGTGAACAAGATGAGACCAACCAAAGATTAGCAAAATAATTCATGGAGTCTACAAACAGAAAGATAAATAATTTCTGAGAAGTCAAAGGAGTATAAGGGAAAAAACGATGCCTAGTTAAAAGATATGAAAGAAGACACAGCTAAAAAAAATCCCCTAACACTCTTACCCAAAGAAAAGATGTAAAGAAAGTCCACACAAAACATAAAACAAAGTTTTAATAAAGAGAGAAGCCCTAAAATATGAGCAATGAGAAAACAGAGAAATCAAAAAGAAAGTAGAAAGTCTCCACAGCGAATAGATGACATAGAAGATAATCTCAGGTCTTCACAGCGAATAGATGACATAGAAGATAATCTCAGGTCTCAAAGACAGAATAGGTCTGATAGGAAAGAGGAGATAATCATTTAGAACCAAACCAAGAAATAAGAAACGATCTTGCTGGAAGTTCAAGACAGTTAGAAGATCAAACTTGGGGAAACAGGTATCAAGAAGGAGAAGAGCAAGAAACAAAGTGGATGGGAAACATATTACAGAATTCTAGCAGAGAAAATGTCAAAAATCCAAAGAGATAAGCTCATTCAGAGAAGAGAAGCCTTTAGAACACCAAACGGAGAATACCAGAACAGAACAACCCACCACCACATTATAATCCATTAGAGGATCATTAGAGATCAAGGAAAGGATGCTTAAAGCTCTCATCGGAAAAGACTGATTATATAAAAAAGATACATAGTCAGAATAATTACAGATTTCTTAGCTGATATGGTCAAAAGGAGGGCCTGGGATGATAAATGGCAAACATTAAAGGTAAACAAATACCAAGCGTAAATAGGGTCCCAAGCCAAACACTCCTTTACATTTAAAGGATATATAAAAATATTTTTGACAAAGAGAACTTGGAACAATGAATCTCCAACATGAAAGTAGAAGAATATTGAACAGGAACTGAGGGAAGAGAATCAGAATATGTCTACAGTGTAAAATACTGGATGTGTGTTGCAGATACAAAATCATCTTCTATAGGTTCATTTAGTGAAACTTGTCTTCCTCTATTGAAAGCAAAATTTCCATATACAGATTTCCAGTTACTTTGCTTACCTATCACTTCTGATCACAAATCCTCTTATGAAATTTTATAGTATCTTTGAAAAAAATAAAATGATTTGCATATACTTATCATCTTAAGCAAATACAGTCTGTTTTTACATCTTTCATTCTGTGACAAACCCTTATTTTTTTGTTTCCTGGATTGCTGAAAAATGTATTCTTGGAAATAGGATATTGACAGCAAATCTGAGTGTAATTTTCATTTTTTAGCTTTCAAATATAATATAAACTTTGTTTTGACTAGTCATTTTCTAATTCATTAACAATAATATTTTGGTGCCTTTAAGAATTATTGTGGTATTGTAGTTGTTGTTTCTAATTGACTGAACCATTAGAGTATTCATGTATAAACCTGAGCATTGAACTTTTTAATTTTTATATCTAAAAGAGTCTCAAAGGGTTACTTTAAAGAAATAATGGAGGGGGCTTGTCTCCATGTTCAAAACTTTAAATGTATGTCTATAAAAGTACTGGAAATACATCATGTTCACTGGAGCAATATAAAAGGTGAGAACAAACAGAAAAAAAGAAAAAAGAAAAAAGAAAAAATCAACACTAAAAGGTGAGAACATATTGCTGAAGAGAAAAGATTTATTGATTAGATTAAATAACAGAAAAGAGTAAAATAGTCAGTTTCCTTGCTTGAGACTGCATACATTTCACATGAATGTAGGTAACGATGAGACTCAGACATAAATTCATATTTATTTTACTGAGATTCAAAAAATAGTATAAGCAATATAGGTATTTTAAAGAACTGGTCATTCAAAGACCTGGATTCCTAATGGATGAAGAATGGAATTGAAAATAGCAGAGGAAAACAAATCAACATTCAGGTATTATGATATTGCAATACTATTATGAAAGAAATGAAAAGAAAGAAAGTTTAGTCTGTAATTTCAATGTAATGCATCAGTTGTAATGAGTCCAATTTCTTTTCCTACAAGATATCCAAGAGTACTATACTCATCCTCTGAAGAGTAAAGAAGTAATCATTTTTATTAGCTTTGCTTAATATTAATGCATTTATAGCAAATAGGTTAAAATGTCTGCTCCCTTTCATTCGATGTAATAACTTACAATTCATATTATTACTGTCTCTTCATACAAGGCTGAAATCACTATTTCAAAGTAACAAAAACAGAAAAAAAGAAAATAACCTGGTACAACCATCGCATACCCAAAATTAGGTGAAAAACTCCACAATAAAAACTGAACCTGAGGAAGTGGAAAAATAATGGCAGAGAAACAACAGAAAATTACCCTAGCTCTATCTAATGAAACAGAGATTTAGAGTCCTAGCAGGTACTCCACTTCTAGAAGGTCAAAGCAAGTCAGCTATAATTATATATAGATCCACAATACATAAAAAGATTTTATATTATCATCACAAAAAAACACAAATCTATGAAAAGTTACCCAGCTAGTCAGGTGACTGCTGTGACTGTGGTGGGGGAACATGTTCAAAAGCAGAGCTGCAGGTGGAAATAAAAGGGTCACATGAGAAAAAAATCAGGGACAGAGACAGCCACATCCAAACACAAACACACTTCACCTTACCACTGGACAGCTCAAACTGTCATTGGAACCACAAGTATTAACATGACAACATCTCACCACAACTGATCTCTCCTCCTACACTTAATGGGCTAGACAAAAACTTAATTCCAGAAAATCATAAGAGAAGTCTATACCAACACCTGGCAAATCAACCAAGAACATAGAGAGTCAAATATTAAGATCATAGATGCTCTAAATGAAAGCCACGACATCCTTCAAATGTACAGAACCAATCAGAAAAATACAAAAAAAGTGATGTCAAGGTAGTGTAATTCACACAGTAAATAAGCAGGCATTACAACAGGCAATCAAGGACATAGAAGGTAGTTTTCAAAATACATTACAAATAGTGCTGAAAAATGTGATTACCGAAAAGATACAAAACCTCTACAAGGAAATTTGTGAACAAGATGAGACCAACCAAATATTAGCAAAATAATTCAGGGAGACTACAAAGAGAAAGATAAGTAAATTCTGAGAAGGCAAGGGAGTCCTAGGAAAAAATAGGTGTCTAGTTAAAACTTATGAGAGAAGACACAGTTAAAAGACCAACTCCCAACCCCCCTATTCAAAGAAAAGATGTAAAGAAAGTCCACACAAGCCCAAAAACAAAACCTTAATAAAGATAAAAGCCATATAAAGTGACCGTTTTGAAGACAGATAAATAAAAAACTATGAAGAATCTCTCCACAGAGAATAGATTACATAGAAGATAATCTCAAGCATCAAAGACTCAATAGGTCTAACAGGAAAGAAGAGATAATCATTTAGAACCAATCAAAGAAATAAGAAACGATCTTGCAGGAACTTCAAGATTCAGTTAGAAGATAAAACATGGGGGAGATAGGTATCAAGGAGAAGAGCAGGAAACAAAATGGATAGGAAACATATTACAGAATTCTAGCAAAGGATACCCTAAACAGGCTGAAGTAGAATTACTAACATAAGATAAAATAGAATTCAAATTAAAATTAGTTAGAAGAGACATTACATACTGATAATGGCAGCTCTACATTAGTAGGATATGTAGAGTCTAAATATCAAAACCCTGAATCCTGGAGCATACCACTTCATCAACCAAATATTGCTTAACCTAAAAACACATCTCAACAAATCATTGTCATCCAAGGAAAAACTCAACCAAGAAACTGCAGACCTAAATAACTACATTGACCACCTAGTCCTAACAGACATGTATAGAATATACATTCAGCGTCAGTATATACATTCTTCACAGCAGCTCATGGAAGATTTTCCAAAATAGAACATATCCTATGTCACATGGATATTCTGTCCAAAGAAAAATTAATTGAATTCCCATATCTTGTCAGATCATAAGAGAACAAACTTAGAATTAAATGGCTAAAGCAAATAAAAAATTGTCAAACCCATGAAGACTGAACAACATGTTGCTGAATGAACAATGGGACACTGAAGGTATTAGAAAAGAAATCTGAGGGGCTGAGAAGGTGGCTTAGTGTTAGAGTGCTTGCCTTGCATGCATGAGACCCTGAGTTCGATTCCTCAGCACCACATAAGCACAAAGAAAAAAAGCCGTGAGTGGCACTGTGGCTCAAGTGATAGAGTGCTAGCCTTGAGCTGAAGAGCTGAGGGACAGCACCCAGGCTCAGAGTTCAGGCCCCACAACCGGACCCCCCCCCAAAAAAAAAAAGGAAATCTGAAAGTTTCTGGAATTTAACAAAAATGAACACACAAATTACCAGCTCCTCTGGTATTTGCAGTATTTCAAGGAAAATACATAGCTCTGAGGATGTCCATCAAGCAACTGGGGAAATCTCAATTGAATATTTTAATTATGCACCTCAAGCTCCTTGAAAACAGGAACAAACTCAGACACAAAGCAGTACACAGAAACAAATAAAAAAATCAGAAATAACTAAATAAAGACAAAATAAATCATGGAAAGAATAAAAAAATCAGGGTTGGTTTTTTAAATAAATTAACAGATTTGAGAGACCCTTACCAAATCTGACTAAGAAGAGAACTTATATAGGTGTATAGATAAAAAGCCAGCAGATTGTGAGATCTTTACTTTCTCTACAACACACAATGGCCTCATATCTCAAATATATTTAGAGCCCCAAAAGTTAACCCCCCCAAAAAAACAAATTCTCAAAGAACCAACAACCCTCTTAATAAGTGGGCTAAAGATTTAAAGAGAGACTTATCTGAAGAAGAAATATGCATGGCCAATAGACACATGAAGAAATATGCAACATCTAGCCATAAAAGAAATGCAAATCAAAGAAACATTGAGAATTCACTTCACCCCAGTTAGAATGACCATTATGAAGAAAACTAATAGTAACATACTGGGCTTGTGGGGATGTGGCCAAAAAGGAACATTATTACACTACTGATGGAAATGTAAATTTGTTCAAATATTCTGTAAAGAAATATAGAGGTTCCTCAATAGAGCTCCCCATGACCCAGCAATGATGGATCAAGAAAATGTCATATATATTCACAACAAAACACTATTCATCAGAATGAATGACATTGCCCCATTTGTAAGGAAATGGAACTACTTGGAAAACATAATAAGTCAAACAAGCCAGACCCAAAGAATCATAGAATACAGGTTTTCACTCATTTGGAAAAACTAGAATATGTCTAGGCTATTTACAATAGCTCAATAGCAATATGAATATCACCATATAAAAATGATGCTTATCGAAAGGAGCTCCAAAAAATGGATAAAAGATGATTGTATAGTTAACTCTTTTTACTTATTTCTATTTAGTTTTCACCCTTTGGTTTACTCTCTGTAGTAACTGTTTTTGTTTTCTCAACCCTTTGTCTTATACATGTTAATCTGATTTGGGGAAGGGAAGGGAAATCACAGAAATGGCGGGACAAAGATCAACCAAAGCACCAGTGATATACAGTAGACACTATGTTAGAAATGAACTTCACTACTTTGGGGGAGGGGGATGTCAGGGTTGGGGGAAGCAGGAAAAACTGAGGGAGGGATAGCACTGTTAAAAATATACTCATTATTTATGTAAATGTAACCCATCTCTCTATATATCACCTTCATAATATAAAATCCCACCAAAAACAATAAGAAAACTCACCCAAAGAGAGAAAATTAGAGGTAAAAATAAGACAACACAACAGATATAAGCAAAATTGAGAATGTTATAAGAGAGTACTTTGAAAACCTTATGCCAATCGCCTGGAAAATCCTGGAGAAACTGATGCTTTCCTATACACAATCTGAACCAAGTAGTTACACCTAAGAAGTAATGAAAATGAAATGCAATAAACCACTATCCATTCCAGAAAAATCTAGGACTGAATTAATTTACCATGAAATTAAGGCCTGAAAAGAACTTACAATACTCAGAACTATCTCTTCAATGGAATAGAACAGAAAATGGAATTATCAAACACATTCTTTGAAGCTAGAATTAGACTCTTCCCCAAATCACATAGGGACTCACCAAAGAAAGAGAACTATTAACCCAACTCTTTGGTAAGCATTGATGCTTTTTAATAAAATTCTCACCTAACAATTTCAGCAATTAACAAAAAAAAATCATATGGTATGATCAAATAGGATTCATCCTAGGATAAAATTGGATTCAGTATACTTGTCAATAAACATAATACAAACCATCAGCAGAAGCAAGGACAAGAAATACATAATCGTCTATATGGATGTAGAAATAGCTTTTAAGAACCTCGAATAGCCATTTATGATTAAAAGGTCTGAGAAACTAGGAATACATGGAACATTCCTAAGTATGTATGTGACAGAGATAATTAGCATTTACCAAATGGTGGAAGCATGAAGACATTAAAATCAGGAATGAGACAAGGATGTCCACTCTCTCTACTATTCTTTAAAATGGTTGTGGACTTTCTAGCAAGAACAATAGGCAAGAGAAAAACATAAAGGAGATCCAAATAGGGGAAGTAAAACTATCCCTTTTCTCATATGTAATGATCCTGTATTTAAAGGACCCTATAGCTTCCTCCCTCAAGTTAGTAAAGGTGATGCTAACTTTCAGTAATGTAGCAGGGTATAAAAACCACAAGAATCAGTATTATTTCTGTGTTACCAACAATGGGAAGATCCAGGCTGAAATCCAAAAAAACAACCTCATATGTATTAGTCTCAAAATAAAATCAAATCTAAACAAAACAACAACAATAACAACAAAACAAGGAATTAATTAATTTACCTAAAAATGAGAAGGGCCTCTACTGTGAAAATTTTAAAAATATAAAAAAGGAAATTGAAGGAAATTGAAGGAGATTCAAGGAAATGGAAAGTCTTTCAATGCTCCAGGTTGGAAGAGTTAACATGGAGAAAAATGCAATATTGTCCCCAAATAATTGCCAATGCAATACACATGAAAATCCCAACAATATATTTCAATGCATTAGAGAAAGTAACCAAAATTTAATATGGAATTACAAAATTACACATAAAACAGAAGGCTTACAAATAAACTCATGGGCCTATAGTCATCATACACACACACACACACACACACACACACACACACACACACACACACACACACACACACACACACACACTGGAATTCCACTCCCCCATGAGAAAGGATGACTTTTCACCAGTATTAAGGAAACTGAAACGCTTGAAAAAATTATACTAAAAGAAAAGAGAAAGGAATGCAGGCTCAGAACAATATAGGTTTCATGGATTCATTCATTTATGATAGCTAGAAGGTGCCCACAATTCTACAAGTAAACAAGACAGATTCTACCTCATCCCAGTTAGAATGGCCATTATCAAGAAAACAAACAATAGCAAATGCTGGCATGGATGTAGCCAATTGGGAACTCTATTACACTGTTGGTGGAAATTAAACTTGTTCAACCACTCTGGAATGCAGTATGGAATTTCCCGAAAAGACTAAATGTAGATCTCCCTTAAGATCCAGTAATTCCCTCAACGGCAGTAATCCAAAAAATAACAACAAGCTCGCATGAAAGCTACCAGCATACCCATGTTCAGGGCCCAGGCCCAGAGTTCAAGGACTGGAAAAAAAGTTACTATTAACGGTATTTGTTTCCTCAAATATGAATCTTTTGACAAAAGATACCAAATCATTTTATTTTCAGTATCTAGGTTAGGACTTAAAGGTAGTGGGTGATAAAATGGCTTATTTGTTGAATTTTAGGATAAAATGTAGGCAGTCCAAGAAAGGGGGATTTTTGTAGTTGTGGTCGAGTGGCTTGAAACCTGGGCTTGGGCACTGTCCCTCAGCTATTCAACTCAAGTTGAGTGCTCTACCTCTCGAGCAACAGTGCCACTTCTGGTTTTCTGGTGGTTAAAAGAGATAAGAGTCTCAGGGATGTTCCTGCCCAGGCTGGCTTTGAACCACCATCCTCAGATCTCAACTTCCTCAGCAGCTAGGATTACAGCTGTGAGCCACTGGCACCAGACTAAAAATGGGAGATTTTTAGAAAAGAAAATCCACCTCTTCATCTGTGTCTAAATCTCAGATATCCCTATTACAACACTTTCAACTCAATTCATCAGACTTTTGTAAATTTCTTCTTTTCCTTCATGTGGGAATACTGCAGTCAATATCAACTCAGCTGTGGGACTGGATCAATTGAATGGTAAATGCTAGCACCTAAATCAAGAACTGTTACAGCAAAACAAACGAATCCCTCAGTTGGAATAATTGTTTTCCCTTTTTCTTACAAATTTTTGCTTGATTAATTCATATTGTGATATTGGAACTCCTAACAGAGTGGTGACATTTTCTTTCTCTTCAACCATCTCCCACATGTGGTCAAATATTTAAGAATTCAAAGATTTCTATTGATAATTGATTAAGATGACCTCTAAGAAAATACGCATTTCTGGAATTTGGTCTTCTGTCTTGTTTTTGTTTTTTAAATTTATATTTTTTATTGTGAAAATACTGTACAGAGGAGTTACAATTACATGGGAAAGATAATAAGTATATTTCTTATCAAGCATTGTAGCCTCCTCCTTTGTTTCCCCTTCCAATCCCTTCCCAGCCTCACCCCACCCCCCCAACACCCCCCCCAAAGTTGTAAAGTTCGTTTTTGACATGACAATTTGTACATCTCATTGTTGCAACGGATCCACCTGTATCCTTATTGAAACGACTTGTTTTTCCCCTTCCCCTCCACAAATTATACCGACATCCAATACAGTGAAAGTAGGGGTTATACTGTGGGGGAGAGACATACAAAGCAACAAAGAAATAATCTTATAAATGTGTTAGAACCAAAGGCATGACAGAAAAAAAATTTGAATACATATCTTAGGGTTCATTTTCCTAACATAACCTTATCTGACCTTTTCTGCTTGACTCAGACATATACTAGATACTGCAAATAAGGGAAACCATGGGACCTATGTTTCTTTGGGCTTGGCTTAATTCCCTTAATATAATTTTTCCAAGCCTTTCCATTTCCTAACAAATGGGGCAATGTCATTCTTTCTGATAGAGGCACAGAATTACATTGTGTATATATATCACATTTTCTTGATCCATTCATCTACTGAGGGGAATCTAGGTTGGTTCCAGATCTTAGCTATGGTAAATAATGCTGCAATAAACATAGTTGTGTTGGTCGCTTTAGTGTGGTGTTGTTTGTAAACATTTGGATAAATGCCCCAAAGTGGGATTGCTGGGCCATAGGGGAGCTCTATGTGGAGTCTTTTGAGGAACCTCCATACTACTTTTCAAAGTGGTTGAACAAGTTTACACTCCCACCCACAATGAAGTAATGCTCCCTTCTGTACACATCCCCTCCAGGATCTGTTGTTATTAGAATTCTTGATTTTTGCCATTCTAACTGGGGTGAGGTGGTATCTTAATGTTGTTTTGATTTGCATTTCTTTTAGGGCTAGGGAGGCTGAGCATTTCTTCGTGTGTCTATTTGCCATCCTTCTTTCTTCTTCAGAGAAATTTCTCTTTAAGTCTTTAGCCCACTTATTTATTGGGCAGTTGTTTCTTTGAAGATTTGTTGTTTAGGGAATTAATATTTTTAGTTCCAAGTATATTTTAGATATGAGACCCTTGTCCGTTGTATGGCTAGTGAAGATCTTCTCCCAATCCGTGGGCTTTCTATTGAACTTGCTAGCTATGTCCTTTGCCATGCAGAATCTCTGTAACTTCATGTAATCCCATTTGTCCAACCTTTCTTTGATTTGTTTTGTTTCCGGGTCTCTATTAAGAAAATTTTGGCCTGTGCCTAGGAGACCTAGGGTTTCTCCTATTCCATCCTGTAATGTTTTCAGAGTGTCTTCTTTGACTCTGAGGTCTTTGATCCATTTGGAGTTGATTTCTGTCTTGTTTTTACATGCATAAGCTTTCTATGATTTATTTGTTCTACAAGGAATTCTACTTTCCAATCTTTGTGTGACCAATTTTAGTTCTCTCTGATCAGTCTTTCTGACTCTCTCTCTCTGTAGTCTCATTTCAGTCTGCCTCATCAAAAATATGTTAGTTATCAGCTAAATGGCTCTCACCTTCTGTTTTTTGCCTGCCTTCATGTAGGCTGTTATATCAGCCCTCACTGACTGTGCTAACTGGAGGTTTTTTTGTTTGGTTGATTTGTGTGTGTGTGTGTGTGTGTGTGTGTGTGTGTGTGTGTGTGTGTGTGTTGTTTTAAAGTCTAGGATTACTATTCAACGTAGTAGGTTCTCTGGGCCCCAGTCATCCCTTGGCCTAACTAACTAAATTCCTATTTTAATTCTCTCAGAATGAAGCAATCTGGCATCCTTGCAAAGACATCAATAATCCTCTGTAATAATCCACTTACAGAAATGGTCTATCAGATGGTTTTTCAAGGCTTACTGTAAAAAAATGTTCATTTCCAAGTCACTACCATAAAGCAGATCACATCCCTGAGAGCAGACTTTTGGAAGGAAGTTTGCCCTTCCTTCTTTCTCTTATGATAGATCAAACCATAATATTCTGCAGCTGTGGCCAGCCTGGAGCATATTTTCACAAGCATATTCTGTAGTGTAAAAGAGGACCAACTATCAAAACAAAGGTGAAAATACTTGTCTACTTCAGACTGATTTATCTTGCTTATATTTGTTGTTATTCTCATTACTTCAAACACATAGATAAATTATATTGGAATTAGACAAGTGGCAAAGTATTAATGGAATAAATATACAGTTTACTTTCATATATACAATATAATACATTTAACCCATTATGGAAAATTAAATCCAATTATAGAAACAATGTCAGGAATATAAAATAAGCCTCAATACATATAATCTGGCACTCATACACCATCATCTACTCATAAATTCAGTCTGTCTATAAATATTTATTTTGTACAAAATAATAAAAATTTATTTAATGAATATGACTTTTAAGTATCATCTGAAATATTCCTCATGTATATAATTATATATATTTATATAGATACCATCTAGACAGGAATTTAACATGTTTGTAAAAATAAAATTTCCACAATTTAAGCTAGTTGAGAGGAGTCATACCCTCGTGTATTGTGTGGTGTGAATTTTTCCACAATGCTGAACCCTTCTACCTAATACCAAGAGTTATTATGTGCAATAAATTATTATGAGAAATAATTTATTATTTGATGTTAAATGAGTGCTAGATGTAGAATACACTTTGAATTATTACATTAATTCACAGAAATGAAACAATAATGATATATTATTTGTTTAAATTCTAAAGCTTCTCAAATTTACAATTCATGAAATATATCATTAAAGTTAGTTTCACATTATTCTTTTGTTAAAATTTTATATTAAACATTCAATATTAAGAAATCAATAGTAAGTAACTTACTATTAATATGATATACTATTAAACTGTGATTTGAATTATAGTTCTAACTAATTGTGATGTAAACAACATTTAATAGAATTATGGATAATATTTTTTAAACTTACCAGTTTGTTATTTGTTTCCTAATTGTGTCATTTGTTATTCTTGGTCCAAGTCATCTCTTCACCTTGCTTAGTATTCTATTTTATCTCTATGGGTTTGCTGATTTTGCATTCTGTTTTCCTTTTTAGTGACTGACATGAGGCTGAAAATCTGTATGCTAGTTTATTACTTGCTATGTTAATATAAAATTACTGCTCTCCAAACTGTTCTACTCTACTCTACTACATACAGTATTTCCCCTCTCCCATCTCCTGTGTTGCTGCTTTCATATATTTTATTTTATTTATATTTATATTTTATTGTCAAGGTAATGTACAGTGGGGCTTTAGCTATAAAAGTAATTTAATGAACTCATTTCTTTTCAAACTTGTTATCCCTTCTCCAATTTTTCTCCCTCTTCACTCCCAACACCTCCAAGATTATTTCTAACATATTGTGTTGTGAATACCACTGTTGCATAGGTTCCCCCTCTGTCCTTTGTCTCACCATTTTGTTTTTTCCCTTACCATTCCATAGTTCATATCAACATATTTACAATACCCAGAGTATCAAAATCAAAATACAGTGACTACAGGGGATAATGCATAGGTGGGAAAACACAAAGGATAAAAAGAATTCACCTAGAACATTAAGAACACCAACAAAGAACATGTCTTGTAGTTCATTTCACATGGAATCACATTATATGCTGATATGTACTTAGCTATTGAGCTATTCTGCTCATCTACAAAGATTATACTTGATGTACACAATAATGCTCCCCTATTATCCAGTAATCCCACTTCTGGGCATTTAACTAGGAGACCCAAAACAAGGCCACACTAAAGCTACCAGAACAATTATCTTTATCACAGTAGTATTCACCAGAGATAAGATAAGGAATCAACCCAGATGGCCCTCAGTAGATGAATGGATCAAGAAAATGGGACACACACACAGATACACACACATGGAATACTATGTTTATATTAGAAAGAAAGATATCACTTCATTTGTAAGGAAATGGAAGATCTTGGAAAAAAATCATATTAAGTGAAGTAAGCCAGACTTAAAGAAACATAGGCCCTATGGTTTCCTTTATTTGTAATAATTAGTTTACATCAAGGATAATCTCATGCATTTTAATTTGACATTTTGTTCTATGTTGAGCATGCATCATTATTGCTATATTGTTTGTTATAATTTCTGCAAACAAGCAGGTATTTAAAGAATTACATTCATCCAAACCATTACTGAAGGAAAAACAACTAAAAAAGCAATCCCTACTAGGAAGAACAACTCCTACTTACTTAGCTTCATTCCTATGTAAAGCCAGTGTTGTCCCCTGTATCCTCATATGGTACATCACAACTCTATACCTGGTCATCCTGTATATCTACTATCTTCTACATTGTGACCTAAATGCCCAGCAATTCCACTTTGCTTTACTTTTTAAAAAGATTTCTCTCTTAATATTTGAGGTTTTTAAGAGAGAGAGAGAGAGAGTGTGTGTGTGTGTGTTTACAAAGGGCAGAGGATAACATTATTCTTCAATTAGAATACATCTTTCAGGTTATTGTAAGTTGTGGCTAATGCGAGAAGTCTTTTGCTATTTTAAGGATGAAACAGAAAAACATGATTGTGCATGTACCACAGTTGCTTTATTAGTGTATAGTTGAACACTGAACTTCGATTTATATCTTGGCTGTTGTGAATAATGTGAATGACAATGAACTACAGAATATTTACGAGTCACCCAGAGAGAAATAATCACATGATTGGTGGGTCAGATGATATTTCAACTTTGCATTTATTTTTCTTTTTTTTCTTTTTCTTTCTTTCTTTTTTTTTTTTGTCGGTCGTGGAGCTTAAACTCTGGGACTGGGCGATGTCCCTCAGTTTCTCAGCTCAAGGCTAGTGCTCTACCACTTGAGCCACAGCATCACTTCTGGTTTTCTGAGTGTTTATTGGAGGTAAGATTTTCACAGACTTTCCTGCCGGGGCTGGCTTTGAACCACAATCATCAGATCACAGCCTCTTTGGAAAACTGCATACTATTTTCGACTATTTTCTACTAACCTCTATTTTGACCAAGAGTGTAGAAAATTTCCTTTTCTCCACACTCTCATCAACATTCTTAGCTTTTGTTCAAAAGGTAATAAAGGGCAGATTTTCACTCTCTGAAATACCCCCCAATGTTGCTTTAGAGTTAAATCCAACCTCCTAAACGCTTGGAATTACAAGTCTTTACCACCACACCTGGTTCCTTTGATTTTTTTCGATGAGTTATAATAGTTATGAAGTAGTATCATAGTAATTTTTTAATTTTTATTTTTTATTGTGAAAGTACTGTACAGAGGGGTTACAATTATATGGGCAAGATAATAAGTACATTTATTTTCAAGCATTGTACCCTCCTCCTTTGTTTCTCCTTCCCATCCCATTATATCCTCCCCCCACACCCCCCACCCAATCTTCCACATACACACCCACCAAAGTTGTAAAGTTCTTTTTCGACATAATGACTTGTACTTCTCATTGTGGCTTTGGGTCCACCTGTATCCCTATTTAAACGACTGGTTTTTCCCCTTCCCCTCCACAAATTATACTGACATCAAATACAGTGAAAGCAGGGGTTATACTGTGGGAGAGGAGCATACAAAGCAACAAAGAAATAATCTTATAAATGTGTTAGGAACAATATCATGAAAGAAAAAAAAACAGTTGAATACATATCTTAGGGTTCATTTCCCTAACATCACCTTATCTGACCTTTTCTGCTTGACTCAGACATATACTAGATATTGCAAATAAAGGAAACCAAGGGACCTATATTTCTTTGTGCCTGTCTTGCTTCACTAAATATAATTTTTTCCAAGCCTTTCCATTTCCTAACAAATGGGGCAATGTCATTCTTTCTGATGGAGGCATAGAATTACATTGTGTATATATACCACATTTTCTTGATCCATTCATCTACTGAGGGGAATCTGGATTGGTTCCCTATCTTAGCTGTAGTAAATAATGCTGCAATAAACATAGTTGTGCTGGTAGCTTTAGTGTGGTCTTGTTTGTAAACATTTGGGTAAATACTCCAAAGTGGGATTAATGGGCCATAGGGGAGCTCTATGTGGAGTCTTTTGAGGAACTTCCATACTACTTTCCAAAGTGGTTGAACAAGTTTACACTCCCACCCAAAATGAAGTAAGTTCCCTTCTGTCCACATCTCCTCCAGCATCTGTTGTTAATAGAGTTCTTTATTTTAGCAATTCTAACTGGTGTGAGGTGTTATATCAATGTTGTTTTGATTTGCATTTCTTTTATTGCTAGGGAGGTTGAGCTTTTCTTCATGTGTCTATTTGCCATTCTTCTTTCCTCTTCAGAGAAGTTTCTCTTTAAATATTTAGCCCACTTATATATCGGGCAATTGTTTCTTTGAGGATTTGTTGTTGGAGGATTTAATTTTTTTAATTCCAAGTATATTTTAGATATGAGACCCTTGTCTGTTGTATTGCTAGTGAAGATCTTCTCCTAATTTGTGGGCTTTCTATTGATCTTGCTAGCTATGTCATTTGCCATGCAGAAACTCTGCAACTTCATGAAATCCCATTTGTCCAACCTTTATTTGATTTGTTGTGTTTCTAGGTCTCTATTAAAAGAAAATTTCGGCCTGCGCCAAGGAGACCTACGGTTTCTCCTATTTCATCCTTTAAAGTTTTCAGAGTGTCTGCTTTGACTCTGAGGTCTTTGATCCATTTGGAGTTGATTCTGGTGTTGGGTGATGTATAAGGATCTTTGTTTAGTTTTCTCCAAATTGTTAACCAATTTTGCCAGCACCATTTACTGAAGAGGTTGTCTTTCTTCCATTCTATTTTTTTAGCTCCTTATCAAAAATTAGATGGCTATAGGTCTGTAGGTTCATTTCTGGGTTTTCAATTCTATTCCATTGGTCCTGAAGTCTGTTCTTGTGAGAGTACCAAGCTGTTTTGATTACTATGGCTTTAGAGTAGAGTTTGAAATTTGGTATTGATATTCCTCCAGCAGTGTTCTCTCTGTTGAGGATCATTTTTGCTATTTTTGGTCTTTTATTGTTCCATATGAATTTTTGGATTGCCTCTTCTATTTCCTTGAGGAATGAGTTTTGAATTTTGATGGGTATCGCATTGAATTTGTAGATAGCCTTGGGAAGTATTGCCATTTTCACGATGCTGATCATTCCAGTCCAGGAGCATGGGAGTTTTTGCCACTTTCTAAGTTCTGTTTTGATATCCTTTTTCAAGATTTTAAAGTTTTCATCATAGAGGTCCTTCACTTCTTTGCTTAAGTTAATTCCTATGTATTTTATGTTTTGTGTGGCTATTACGAATGGAGTTGCTTTCCTACATTCAACCACACTTTCCTCATTTTTGGCATTCAGAAAAGCCATTGATTTTTGAGGGTTAATTTTATACCCTACTATTTTGCCAAATTTTGAATCAGCCTGAGTAATTTGGGAGTGGAGTCTATGGGATTCTTGAAATACAAGATCATGTCATTTGCAAAGAGGAAGTATTTTAATTCTTCTTAGGCTGTTTGGATCCCTTTTATGTTTGCATCTTATCTTGTTGCTGTAGCTAGGCATTCTAATACTAGGTTGAAGAGAAGTGGAGAGAGTGGACGTCCTTGTCTTGTATCTCAGTTAAGAGGAAATGGCTTTAGTTTTTCAATATTAAGTGTAATGCTGTATTAAGGAATTATTATTGTATTAAGGAATGTTCATGGATTCCTAATTTTTCCAAAATCTTCATCATAAAGGGGTTCTGGATCTTCTCAAATGCTTTTTCTGCATCGATTGAGATAACCATGTGGTTCTTAACCTTGCTCCTATTGATGTGATGAATTATATTAATTGATTTGCGTATTTTGAAGCAGCTTTGCATCCCTGAAATGAATCCTGTTTGATCATGGTGTATGATTTTTTGGATGAACTGTTGAAGTGGATTGGCCAAAATTTTGTTGAGAAGTTTTACATCAATGTTCATCAAAGAAATGTGTCTGTAGTCCTCTTTCTTGATGAGTCCCTGACTGGATTTGGGATGAGGGATATGATGGCTTCATAGAATGTGTTTGGTAGTGAACTTTCTCTTTCAATTTCATTGGAGAATTGGAGTAGTATTGGTGTGAGCTCTGCTTTGAAGGCCTGGTAGAATTCTGCTGTAAAACCATCTGGTCCTGGACTTTTCTTAGATGGGAGGTCTCTTATTGCTGTTTCTATTTCAATGCTGGTCTGGACCTTTAAGGATGGTTTCACTCATCTTGGTTAAGTTTTGGCATGTCAATATTTGCTAGGAAAAGGTCCCCATTTCTGCCAAGTTCTCAAACTTATTAGCATAAATTTTTGAGAAGTATTCCCTTTTAATTTTCTTTTTTTAATAATTTTTAAAAAGAGATTTCTTGTTTCTTCTTTATTTTTTTATTTTTTATTTATTTTATTTTATTTTATTTGTGAAAATACTACAGAGGGGTTACAATTACATGGGCAGGATAATGCACACATTTCTTACCAAGCATTGCAGACTCCTCCTTTGTTTACCCTTCACCTCCCTTCCCAGTCTCCCCCCTCCACCCCCCACCGACATTGTAAAGCTCGTTTTTGACATGACAATTTGTACTTCTCATTGTTGCAACAGGTCCACCTGAATCCTTAAACGGCTTGTTTTTCCCCATCTCCTCCACAAGTTATACTGACATCAAATATATTGAAAACGGGGATTATACTGTGGGGGAGAGACATACAAAGCAACAAAGAAATAATATTATAAATGCGTTAGAAACACATGAATGAAAGAAAAAAAACATTAAAATACCTATCTAAGGGTTCATTTTCCTAACATCACATTATCTGACCTTTTCCGCTTGACTCATACATATACTAGATATTGCAAATAAGGGAAACCATGGGACCTATGTTTCTTTGGGCCTGGCTTACTTCACTTAATATAATTTTTTCCAAGTTTTTCCATTTCCTAACAAATGGAGCAATGTCATTCTTTCTGATGGAGGCATAGAATTCCATTGTGTATATATATCACATTTTCTTGATCCATTCATCTACTGAAGGGCATCTGGGTTGGTTCCACATCTTAGCTATGGTAAATAATGCTGCAATAAACATAGTTGTGCTGGTCGCTTTAGTGTGGTCTTGTTTGTAAACATTTGGGTAAATGCCCAAAAGTGGGATTGCTGGGTCATAGGGGAGCTCTATGTGAAGTCTTTTGAGGAACCTCCATACTGCTTTCCAAAGTGGTTGAACAAGTTTACATTCCCACCAACAATGAAGTAAGGTTCCCTTTTGTCCACTTCCCCTCCAGCATCTGTTGTAAGGGTTCTTGATTTTTGCCATTCTAACTGGAGTGACGTAGTATCTCAAAGTTGCTTTGATTTGCATTTCTTTTATGGCTAGGGATGTTGAGCATTTCTTCATGTGTCTATTGGCCATCCTTCTTTCTTCTTCAGAGAAGTTTCTCTTTAAGTCTTTAGCCCACTTATTTATTGGGCAGTTGTTTCTTTGAGGATTTGTTGTTGGGGGATTTAATTTTTTGAGTTCCTAGTATATTTTAGATGTGAGACCCTTGTCCGTTGTATGGCTAGTAAAGATCTTCTCCCAATCCGTGGGCTTTCTATTGATCTTGCTAGCTATGTCCTCTGCCATGCAGAAGCTCTGCAACTTTATGCAATCCCATTTGTCCAATCTTTCTTTGATTTGTTGTGTTTCCGGGTCTGTATTCAGAAAATTTCGGCCTGAGCCAAGGAGACCTAGGGTTTCTCCTATTCCATCCTGTAATGTTTTCAGAGTGTCTGCTTTGACTTCGAGGTCTTTGATCCATTTGGAGTTGATTCTTGTGCAGGGTGATATACAAGGATCTAGCTTTAGTTTTCTACATCTAGTTAACCAATTTTGCCAACACCATTTACTGAAGAGGCTGTCTTTCTTCCATTCTATTTTTTTTAGCTCCCTTATCAAAAATTAGATGGCTACAGATCTGTGGGTTCATTTCTGGGTTTTCAATTCTATTCCATTGGTCCTGAGGTCTGTTCTTATGCCAATACCAAGCTGTTTTGATTACTATGGCTTTATAGTAGAGTTTGAAATTTGGTATTGATATTCCTCCAGCAGTGTTCTTTCCGTGGAGGAGCGTTTTTGCTATTCGGGGTCTTTTGTTGTTCCACATGAATTTTTGGATTGCCTCTTCTATTTCCTTGAAGAATGAGGGTGGAATTTTGATAGGTATTGCGTTGAATTTGTAGATAGCCTTGGGAAGTATTGCCATTTTCACGATGTTAATCTTTCCAATCCAGGAGCATGGGAGGTTTTGCCATTTTTTAAGTTCTTTGTTGATTTCCTTTTTCAAGATTTTAAAGTTTCCATCATAGAGGTCCTTCACTTCTTTGGTTAAGTTAATTCCTAGGTATTTTATTTGTTGTGGGGCTATTACAAATGGAGTTGCTTTACTAATTTCAGCCACACTTTTCTCATTGTTGGCATGCAGAAAAGCCATTGATTTTTGGGGGTTAATTTTATAACCTGCTATTTTGCCAAAGTTTTGAATCAGCTTGAGTAATTTGGGAGTGGAGTCTATGGGATTCTTTAAATACAAGATCATGTCATCTGCAAAGAGGGAGAGTTGTATTTCTTCTTTCCCTATTTGGATCCCCTTTATGTCTGCATCTTGTCTTATTGCTGTAGCTAGGCATTCTAATACTAGATTGAGGAGAAGTGGAGAGAATGGACATCCTTGTCTTGTTCCTGAGTTAAGAGGAAATGGTTTTATTTTTTCACCATTAAGTATAATGCTGGCTGTAGGTTTGTCATATATAGCCTTTATTGTATTGAGGAATGATCCATGGATGCCTAATTTTTCCAAAACTTTCATCATGAAGGGGTGTTGGATCTTGTTGAATGCTTTTTCTGCATCTATTGAGATAACCATGTGCATCAATGTTCATCAAAGAAATGGGTCTATAGTTCTCTTTCTTTGATGAGTCCCTGCCTGGTTTTGGGATGAGGGTTATGATGGCTTCATAGAATGTGTTCGGTAGTGAGCTTTCTCTTTCAATTTCATTGACGAGTTGGAGGAGTATTGGTGTGAGCTCTGCTTTGAAGGCCTTGTAAAATTCCGTGGTAAAACCATCTCTTCCTGGACTTTTCTTAGCTGCGAGGTCTCTTATTGCTGTTTCTATTTCAATGCTTGATATGGGCCTGTTAAGATGGTTTAACTCATCTTGGTTTAGTTTTGGCATGTCAATATTTGCTAGGAAAAGGTCCATTTCTGTTAAGTTCTCAAACTTATTAGCATAAAGTTTTGAGAAATATTCCCTTATAATGTTCTGAATCTTGGTTGTTTCTGTGGTGATGTTTCCATTCTCATCTCTGAGATTATTAATTTGGGTGTGTTCTCTTCTTATTCTGATAAGATTTGCTAACGGTCTGTCAATTTTGTTAATTTTTTTCCAAGAACCAACTCTTTGTTTTGTTGATTTTTCTATAGTTTTTTTGGATTCTAATTCATTTAATTCTGATTTAATTTTAATTATTTCTTTCCGCCTACTGGATTGGGGTTTATCTTGCTGCTCTTTTTCAAGGAGGTTTAGATGTGTCATTAAATTGTTTGTTTCAGATCTCTCTAATTTGTTGATGTGCAAGCTCAGAGCTATAAACTTGCCTCTGAGTACTGCTTTTGCTGTGTCCCAGAGGAGCTGGTAGTTTGTGTGTTCATTTTTGTTGAATAGCATGAACATTTGAATTTCCTTTCTAATCTCTTCCATGACCCACTCATGATTCAGCAGTGTGTTGTTCAGCCTCCATGTGATACCGGAATTTCTTTGGTGGCTTTTGGTGTTGAGTTCTAATTTTATTCCCCTGTGGTCAGAGAGAATGTAAGGTATAACTTCAATGTTTCTGAATTTAGACAAGTTTGCTTTGTGGCCTAAAATGTGGTCTATTTTAGAATACGTTCCATGTGCTGCTGAGAAAAACATGTATTCTGATGCTGCTGGGTGAAATGTTCGGTAGATGTCTGTTAAGTCTAGTTGATCTATGCAGCTGTTTAGATCTGCTGTCTCTCTGTTGAGTTTTTGCCGAGATGATCTATCTAGTGGGGTGAGTGGTGTGTTAAAATACTCAAAAATTAATGTCTTTGGATCTATATGGGATTTGAGGGAAAGTAGTGTTTCTTTGATAAATTTGGGTGCTCCAATGTTTGTCGAGTAGATATTCAGAATTGTAATATCCTCCTGAAAGAGAGATCCCTTAATTAGTATGTAGCGACCTTCTTTATCTCTTCTCACGAATTTTAATTTGAAGTCTATTTAATCTGATATTAGGATTCCAACTCCCGCCTGTTTATGGGGGCCGTTTGCTTGGTAGATTTTGTTCCAACCTTTAACATTGAAAATGTGTTTGTTTTTACGGGCAAGATGTGACTCCTGAAGGCAGCAGATAGAAGAGTTTTGTTTTTTTATCAAACTAGACAGTCTATGTCGCTTAATTGGAGAGTTCAGTCCTTTAACGTTAAGAGAAAGGACTGAGAGGTATTTGGGAGTTCCTGCCATGTTATCCACCTTCTTTGGGGCAGCGAAACTGGGTTCTTCCTATGGTTCTTTGTTTCTCATTTTGTGTGCAGTTTCTTGGCCTTTATTGTGGTCTTGTTGGTTTTCTATGTGTAGGACATCTTTAAGAATCTTTTGTAGGGCTGGTTTGGTGGAGATGTATTGTTTCATTTTTTCTTTGCTATGGAAGGTTTTTATTTGGCCTTCAGTTATGAAGGAGACTTTAGCTGGGTACAGTATTCTTGGTTGATAGTTGTTTGTTTTTAGGGCATGGCATACATCATTCCAGGCTCTTTTTGCTTTGATTGTCTCTGCTGAGAAATCTGAGGTGATTCTAATTGATTTTCCTTTATAGGTGATTAACCTTTTCTCCCTGACAGTTTAAGGATCTTTTCCTTGGTCTGAGTTGATCCTATGTGGATTATAATGTGATGGTGGGATGTCAGATTCTGGTCTGGTCTATTTGGGGTTCTAAAAGCTTCTTGTATCTGAATAGGCCTATCTTTTTGTATGTTTGGGATGTTCTCTGCTAGGATCCTGTTAAACATATTTCCTAGACTATTAACTTCTGTTTCTAGGTGCTCCTCTACACCCATTATCCTTAGATTAGGCCTTCTGATGGTGTCTTCCAAGTGTTGGATAGATCTATCATATTTCTTGGACGTGTCTTGGATGGTTGTATGTTCTTTCTCTATAATATCTAGGCTGTCTTCAATCCCTGAGATTCGATCTTCTGCATGGTCTAACCTGCTCTCAAGGCTGTCTACTTGGTTTTTCATTTCTTTTCCTTCTAATTGGTCAGCTTTGATGGCTTCAAATTCTTCGTTGAAGCTTTGGTTTAGATCTTGTATGGACTTCTTTACTTCCTTAATTTGGTGTTCAGTGTTTATTCTCAAATCACTTAGGTGATTGTTTATGGTTTCCTTGGTCTCCCTGACATCCTTCAGCTCTTCCTTAATGGATTCCCTGAATCCCTTTAGTGATCTTTGTGTATTCTCATCCTGCTCTCTCAATTCCTTTATTACTCTTTGCTTAGCTTCCTCACTTTCATGCCATTCGTGAAGTTCTCTTTGTGTGTTCTCAGCCTGCTCACGCTATTTCTGCCTTTCTCTTTGAGTGTTCTCATGCTGCTCATGCAATTCCTGTATCAGTTTTAGAGTAGCTTCCTCATGCTCATGATATTCCGGTATTAACCTTTGGTTTTCCTCCTCTCTCTCCTTATCATGCTCATATAGATTCCTTTGTATGTTTTCAATCTTTTCCAGTATTGACCTTTCGTTTGCCTCCTCTCTCTCTCTATCACACTTATACAGAGTCCTTTTGTATGTTTTCCATCTTTTCATTTACCATGTTTGCCAGTAGTGTTTGTAGAGCTATTTGGGAACTCTTCTCTGGATTATTCATTATCTGTCCTGTCCCATGATTGTCATGAGTGGGATTTGAGCTACCCGGACTTGCCATTTTTCTTGTGTTTTTTCGGCTTAGTCTGCCCATTTGGGATGAAAGTAACACCAGTTTTGTGCTAGAACACTATCTTAAGGCAAGCATCAACCAAAGTCTGTAGATCCACAATCAAAAGTCTGCAGATACAGTGAAGTTCAACAGATATACCAAGTCAACATCAAACAACTATATAATAATGGGCTACAAACTGCAAAGTAGAATTTGGAAAACCAGAAATTATTAGTAAAAATTATGGTAAAAATTATGGTAGTAAAAATTATGGGTAAAAATAGGAAAAGAGAAATATGGGAAGGAACAGGGAGAGTTTACTTAACTAAGTCCTAATCGCAAAGTGGGAAAGAGGTTGGATAGGATAAAAGTAGAGAGAGAAAAAAAGAAGAAAGAGAAAGAGAAAAAAGAGACAAGAAAAAATAGAAAAGCAAAAATTAAAAAATAAAAAGTGTAATGATTAAAAATATGCAGATTGAAAATGAAATATTCAGAGAAGAACGTGGGTATAATGAGAGAACGGGAGGGATATAAAGGAGACATGAAAACCTTAAAAATAAAAATACTTAAAATATTATATAGGTATAAAGAGGTAATACTGCTAGGAATTTAAGTCTAAGAGGCTTTGAATTGAGTAATATATTTGTGGATTAAATGTGTATACAATGGGGGATAAAGTCTAATAATCGACTATGGGTATATCTGAGGATGTGCAGAACAACAATTAAGTCACACAAAGAAGAGCAAAAGAGCAGAAAAGGTGAAAAAAATGAGCAAAAAAGAAAAAAAATTAGACATTCAGTAGAGCTAAACAAAAATCAAAAATATTTTTTGAAAAGAAAGAACAAAAAAGGAAGAAAAACGCACACACACATATACCCCTAAAATAAAAATTATAAGAGGAAGAGAAAAAAGTTACTAGTATAGAATTTTTTTTTCAAAATGGTAAAAATTAAAAATTAAAAAAAAAGTTTTAGAAGAAAAATATTTTTATAAAAGGAACCAAAAAAAAAAGAAGAAGAAGAAGAAGAAGAAGAAGAAACAGAGAAAAAACAAGTTCTTTGATTTTTTTGGGAGTGGTGGGAAGATCTTTTATATGCCTTGTGTCCATAACCAGCCTCTTGTTGGAGTCTCTGGTCTGCTTGTGGTATTTGATTTTCCTGTGGCTTAGTTGGTTTCTTAAGCAGTTTGTTTGAACAGGCAGAAAAATGCTATGCTGTACAAAATATTTTGTGATCCTCTCCCCTGGCTAGTTCAATGGGAGGGAGATCTGCTTTGAGTATCACAAAAGAGGGAGATGGCTTTTTCCTCATGTTTGTAGATGCTCTGATGAGGCTAGGTTCTGGGTAGAGTTGAGGCCTTTCAGCAAACAGTAGCTTTTCCCTGAGGAGACTTTGTAAGAGACTCACAGAGCCCAGCCTCGAGCCACTCTCAGGGTTTATGTTTACTGAATTTCAATGGATTGTCCATGCTGCTAAAGAGAGGGGCAGCCTCTGGCTCTGATTACCCAGTGAAGAAACCCACTCCTGGGGCTGGCGGCCTGAGCTGGGTGACTTTTCCCTGGATGGAGCTGAGTTTGCCATGTCACTTTAGGATCTTGTGACCTGCTAAATGACTCTAGTTTTCTTCCAAGGCCTGTGTTTGAGCTAGCAGGTCAGCCAAGCTTTGTCAGTATCCAACATGGAGATCTCCTGTAATGGCGGGGAGGGGTGGCCTTCCCTCCTCTGCTCCCTGAGAAGGAGTGAGGACGTTAGGCTTCTACTCACACCGCATTTTGGTTCCTGGGTCATCTCTGGTCTGTGAACTGCAGGATGAAGATGTCTGCTCCTTGTCGGTTCTTGTTGGTGTTCAGTAGAATACACTCGTGTGCCATGTCTGGCTCCTTTGTCCTGGACTCTCTGTGTTGCAGGTATGGCGGCTATTGCCACCTCCACCACCACTGTAGCCCGCAGTGGCGGCTGCTAGCAAGTGCTCAGATCTGTCTCCTTGCCTGGATTTTCCTTCTCTGGCCTAACTCTCTGAACTGTGATGGTACACTTGGTGTGATTCTCTGGCTTAAGTCTGTTCACTGGAACTCTAAAACTCCTTTCTCTCTCTGGCCTGACTCTCTGTCCTGTGATGGCACACTTGGTGTGATTCTCTGGCTTAGGAATGTTCACTGGAACTCTAAAACTGCTTTCTATGCGAGAACTTGTTTAGATTCCAGCTTCTCCTCCGCCATCTTCCCAGAAAGAAAGGTTGGACAAATGGGATTGTATGAAGTTGGAGAACTTCTGCATGGCAAAGGACATAGCTAGCAAGATCAACAGAAAGCGTACAGATTGGGAGAGCATCTTCACTAGCCATACAACAGACAAGGGTCTCATATCTAAAATATACTTGGAACTCAAAAAATTAAATCCCCCAACAACAAATCCTTAAAGAAACAACTGCCCAATAAATAAGTGGGCTAAAGACTTGAAGAGAAACTTCTCTGAAGAAGAATGAAGGATGGCCAATTGACACAGGAAGAAAAATGCTCAATCTCCCTAGCCATAAAAGAAATGCAAATCAAAACAACATTGAGATACCACCTCATCCCAGTTAGAATGGCTATAATCAAGAACTCTAACAACAACAGATGTAGGAGGGGATGTGGACAGAAGGGAACCTTACTGCATTGTTGGTGGGAGTGTAAACTTGTTCAACTACTTTGGAAAGCAGTATGAAGGTTCGTGAAAAGACTTCACATAGACCTCCCCTATGACCCAGCAATCCCACTTTTGAGCATTTACCCAAATGTTTAAAAACAAGACCACACTAAAGCGACCAGCACAACTATGTTTATTGCAGCATTATTTATCATAGCTAAGATATGGAACCAACCCAGATGCCCCTCAGTAGATGAATGGATCAAGAAAATGTGGTATATATACACAATGGAATTCTATGCCTCCATCAGATAGAACGACATTGCCCTATTTGTTAGGAAATGGAAAAACTTGGAAAAAATTATATTAAGTGAAGTAAGCCAGGCCCAATGAAACATAGGTCCCATGGTTTCCCTTATTTGCAATATCTAGTATATGTATGAGTCAAGCGGAAAAGGTCAGATAATGTGATGTTAGGAAAATGAACCCTTAGATAGGTATTTTAATGTTTTTTTTATTTCATGCATTTGTTTCTAATGCATTTATAAGATTATCTTTTTGTTGCTTTGTATGTCCCTCCCCCACAGTATAACCCCTGCTTTCACTATATTTTATGTCAGTATAATTTGTGGAGGAGATGGGGAAAAACAAGTCGTTTAAGGATACAAGTGGACCTGTTGCAACAATGAGAAGTACAAGTTGTCATGTAGAAAACGAGCTTTACAACGTTGGTGTGGGAGGAAGGGGGGAGGATTGGGTGGGGGGGAGGGGGGAGGCTGGGAAGGGATGTGAAGGGTAAACAAAGGAGGAGGCTGCAATGCTTGATAAGAAATGTAGGCATTATCCTGCCCATGTAATTGTAACCCCTCTGTACAGTATGTTTACAAAAAAAAATTAAATTTGAAAAAAATAAAATAAAACTCCTTTCTCTGCGAGAGCTTGATTAGCCTCCAGCTTCTCCTCCGCCATCTTCCCGGAACTCCTTATCATAGTAATTTTTAATTACATTTCTCTAATGATTTCAGTTCACTAACCATTAAGCCAGCATAGAAGTTGTATTAAACACAACTTTGTTAGCCCACTGGCAATTTTCAGGGCTTTATGGAAAAGATGTCTATTCAGAACTTTTGTCCAATTTTAATCAAGTTTCTTGTTAATCTCATCTTTAATCTCTCTATGCAAAATCAGTAATTAATTCAAGGTAGTAGATAGAAAAATATTAAGCCACTCCTAACATTTTTCAATTTTCAATAAAATGATATTGCTTAAATCATTTTCTGTTAATGCTTGAGACCTTATAATTCAATTTAGTTAGACCTTTAACAAGGCTATGTGCATTTTATTTATTTTACGTTAATTGTTCTTTCCAAAGTCTATGTGTCTAATTTCCCTTGCTGTCTTTCAGTCTCAAGTAGTTCAGATTTCAAACTGAAGAATAAATGGAAGGAAGCAAACAAAAAAAATACAGTTCCTCTCATCTGATGATGCCTCTACAAGAAGGAAGAAAGAGTTCCTACTTCTAAGGACCTATGCTAGGATATCAAAAAGAGAATTCATTCTTCTAGGTCTTCCTTAAAATGTAAACCACAACATATCGCGAAGGTACTTTTATGTTTTATCAGTTTTTCACATTTTCATATGGACTTCACCTCAGTCTACAACATTCATTCATTATTCTTTCCCTGATACTTTTACACTACCAAGACGTAAGATATAAGATAACCAGTTTGATTTACAGAATAAGAAGTTATCACCCTGGTTTCCTTGGAAGCAGAACATGGTCAATAGATAACATTACTTCTGGTTTCTCACTACATGTAATGGTTTTTGTAATGCTTATTGCATTCTATTTAGTATTTAAAAAAAACTGCTGGCTAAACTCAAAGCTCCTTCACAGAAGTTTAGGTTAAGTACTTCACAAGTTTTATTTCCCTTAATTCTTAAGATAATATTTGTTATAATGCTAATGTTATTACCATTTTAGTGTTGGGAAAAATTGTAATTAAATGCCTTAAGTAGATGACCCAAAGACATACAGTGAGAAAGGAAATGAGGCAAAGTTTCCAAAAGCCTTTTAGCAGTACACAGTACACAAAAGGTAGGTAAAATCTCTCCATTCTCTTACATTCTCAATTCAATATTCATATTGTCCAAGAAATAATAGCATAGCAATTAATGTCCATGGTGATTGTTTTCTGTTACATTTTGTCTTCAACACAGACTGTGTTGGTGAGATTGGGTTATCATGTAGAGAGTTGAGCTTATAAATTGAGGAAACTTCCAGTTTCCTTTTTAAAAAGTACTAAAACTTTTAAATATTATCATTAACTGACTTTTAAGAATAAAAAACCTAAAAAATTCATATACAATCACCCAAAATGCTTTCAAAGTAGGAGATGATAAAACAGGACCCTGTGAAGTAAATTTTCTTCTACTTTTGAAATTATTCTGAAAACCTTGTGCTGGATGGTCGCACCTGTAATCCTAACTCCTCCGGACATCTACTCAGGAGCCCGAGATCTGTGGATAACAGTTGGAACCCAATCAGGGCAAAATAAATTCATGAGATAATTTTTCAAAAATTTATTGAACTAGCATAGGGACAAGAATGAAGATGTAGCTTATATAGTAGCTCACCAATCTAGAGAGAAAAGGCCTAGCAAGACCTTGAAGCCGCGATTTCAAATTCTGAGCATGCCAACAGAAATGCAATTTCCTGTACATGCATGCTACTTGCGCGCGCGTGCACACACACACATACACACATACATCCATTCTAAATATCTTCATATCAGTGTTTTGCATTAATTTCTTTGTTAACGATATTATATAAGCAAAATAAAGGAAATAAACTCCTCCCTCTTAGAAAAGTTTTATACTTTTTATTGTAAAAATACTGTACACAGGTGTCATATTTACATGAGCTAGGTAATGAGAACAATTCCTAACAAGCATTGTTACCTCCTCCTTTATTTTTCCCCTACCATTCCTTCCCTCGCACCTCCACAAGTGCACTCCCCTCCCCCCTTCCCCTGCCTAAATTGTAACGTTCATTTTTCAGCATAGTGTCTTGTGCATCTCATTGTTACAATGGGTCAACCTGTAACCCTATTTAGGCATTTTGTTTTTTTCCTTCCTCTCCCCAAATTAGAAGAGCATATATACAAGATATAGGCGCATCAACTTCAAATACAGTGAAAACAGTTGTTATAGCATGGGGAGGAACCTATAAAAAGACATAAAAAATCACATTGCACATTATAAGTACATTAGAAACAATAGCAAAAAAGAGAAAAATTCTTGTATCCCTATCTTGGATTTCATTTCCCGGAACATCATGTTATCTGGTCATATGGACATACCTTTTGACCTTTTCTGCTTATACTATACATATATTAGTTATTGAAAATTAAGGAAACCATGGGACCTGTGTTCTTTTGGATTTGGCTTACTTCACTTAATATTTTTTCCATATCTTTCCAATTTCTAACAAATTGGATGATGCCATTCTTTCTGATGGAGGCATAGAATTCCATTGTTTATATAAAACACATCCTCTTGATCCATTCTTCTGCTGAGGAGCATCGGGGTTGGTTCCATATCTTAGTTATCTTAAATAATGCTGCAATAAATGTAGATGTGCTGGTAGTTTTTGTATGTTCTTGTTTGTGATCATTTGGGTAAATGCCCCAAAGTGGGATTTCTTGATCATAGGGGAGATCTATGTGGAGTCATTTGAGGAACCTCCATACTAATTTCCAAAATGGTTGAAAAAGTTTACACTCCCACCAAGAATGCAGTAAGGTTCCCTTCTGTCCACATCCCCTCCAGCATCTATTGTTGTAAAACTATGGAATGCTTCAGGAATTTGCCTGTCATCCTTGCGCAGGGGCCATGCTAATCTTCTCAGTATCATTACAATGTTAGTTTATGTGATGCTGAATTGAGCACAGAATATTTTTTATATATAAAGTGTAATTGATTTTCTTAAACTAGGCAATTCAACAAAAAGTAAGTTTAGAAGAATTGTGAAATTTTAGAACCATGTACTTCTTACATAAGCACACATTTAAGAATAATGTCAAGATGGACATGTCAAAAACAAAATAATTCCAGATATTTGGGGTTCAAAAGATGTGTAGGGGAAATAATTCAATTGTTCTATACAAGGCACATGTCATAATGAACACAGCAGCAAGGGTTAAGGGTTGTTAAAAATTTTAGTGTTTTATATCTATTTAATTTTAGGATTATATGCCAAAATTAGGACTGTTTGGCAGGTATAAAATTTTCTATAATGTATTTAAGATTTATGTTAGCAGACATATAGTACTAAGTATGTACATTTCAGAATTTATAGAAACTTTGTTAATGAGAAGTTGCAAAGCCTTTGTGTGAAGAAGCAGAATGAAGGATTAAGACTTGCTTACTACACAGTTCTTGTTAAAATTTAGGGATTCCTTACTTTATATTTTAGCGAGGAACAAGAGATGATATAAGCCATAAACAAATAATGAGATGAGCCATAAATAATAACCTTAGTGTGTAACTTTGAAGACTATTCATAGCCTATAAAAATCGTGTTGAACATCATAATCTTAGGCGGTTTAAAATGTACAAGAATATGAGAAAATAGAAAATCTAATATGTAGTGCACTTCAAATACTAAAAACACTGGTAATTGTTTTGTTTTTTATTTTATTGATCATTATTTAATTATTGGTTTTCTTTGTAGCATTGTTTTACTTGTTATATAATACAACTTTTTGTTAGTCATCATTAGGAGGTACTTTGAGAAGGTTACTGGGGTGGTCAAACCATTTTTTTTATAGGTGAATTTACAACTAGGAAAATTAAGAACAAAATATTTATTAAAAAATGATCAAGTAAAGTCTGAATCAGGAGAGTTGATACATGTCCACAACTAAAATCTTAGCCCTAGGTTGAAGCAACAGTATTACAGAGTTGAGGCCACAAATGTGAGAGACTGTGTTTTGTTTTGTTTTGTTTTATTTTGACTTTGTTGGTCATGGGGCTTGCACTCTGGGGCCTGAGTGCTGTTCCTCAGGCAAGGCTAGCGCTAACACTTGAGGCAGAGCACCATTTCCATCATTTTCTACTTATGTGGTGCTGAGGAATCAAACCCAGGGCCTCATGCATGAAAGGCAAGCACTCTACCACTGAGCCAACTTCCTAGCACTTGAGAGACTGTGTTTTTAAAAAAATCATCTAAACAACATTTTCCTTTTGCTTTGGATTATATAAGGAAATATATAAATATCTTTTTCTATTTTTGTGAATTGTTGTACTTCTAAATTTATAGTAACTTCAGCCACTTTATCCTTTTCAAAGTCATGAAATATCTCTGAGATTTTGCTGCTGTGAAGATCGTTTTTGCATTTATAATTTCTTCTGAGTCACTTTTATTTTTATCAACATAACTTTATATTTCATGTTGATGGATTACAAATATCAAATACCTGCAAATGTACACATAGAGTCTAAAGATAGCAGTATGAATATTCTCATACAGCTCTTGTTTATCTATTATTCACTTTCAATATTATGATATTTCTCTCTCTCTTTCACTCTGTCTCATTTCCTCTTTTTCTCTTCCATGCCCCATGTCTGCTACTTAGAATTTCTGCTGGGCTACTATTATGCTTCAGGATCTACTAGTTTTGTGGGAACATGAAAGCAACCATCGGTTAACCTTGCATTCTTTAAGAGTTATGACAGTGACATGATATTATTCTTTGCCATTCTAAATGGTAAAATAACATATCTAGGAGTTCCTTTTCACTTTTACTTCTACTATAAATTTTATCTCATAGGAATCATTGGAATGGATAAGATACTTTAACCTGTGACCTAAAATTATTTTTTTTATTTTTTTAATCTTCTACAAGATTACTTTATATATTTTAAAAATTTTGTTCTTTTTATTATTTTTTCTTTTTTATTGTGAAAATACTGTACAGAGGGGTTGTAATTACATGGACAAGATAATGAGTACATTTCTTATCAACCATTGTAGCATCCTCCTTTGTTTCTCCTTCCCAGAACTTCCAATCCTCCCTGTCCCCCATATCAAATACTCCCCCCAACCAAAGTAGTAAAGTTCGTTTTTCGACATAAGTACTTGTACATATTAGTGTTGCAATGGGTCCACACGTATCCTTATTAAAAAGAATTGTTTCCCCCCCCCCACAAATTATATCAACATCAAATACAGTGAAAGCAGGGGTTATACCGTGGGGGAGGGACATCCAAAGCAACAAAGAAATATTCTTTAAATATGTTAGAAAAATCGCATTAAAAACATTTGAATACATATCTTAGGGTTCATGTCCTTAACATCAACCTATCTGACCTTTTCTGCTTGACTCAGACATATACTAGTTGTTGCAAATAAGTTTAACCATGAAACCTATGTTTCTTTGGGTTTGGCGTACTTCACTTAATAGAAATTTTTCCTAGCCTTTCCATTTCCTAACAAATGGGGCAATGTCATTTTTTCTGATGGAGGCATAGAATTCCATTGTGTATATATACCACATTCTCTTGATCCATTCATCTACTGAGGGGCATCTGGGTTGGTTTCATGTCTTAGCTATGGTAAATAATGCTGCAATAAACATAGTTGTGCTGGTAGCTTTAGTGTGGTCTTATTTGTGATCATTTGGTGAAACGCCCAAAAGTGGGATTGCTGGGTCATAGGGGAGATCTATGTAGAGTCTTTTGAGGAACCTCCATACTGCTTTTCAACATGGTTGAACAAGTTTACTCTCCCACCAACAATGCAGTAAGGTTCCCTTCTGTCCACATCTCCTCCAACATCTAACAGCCTCTTCAGTAGATGGTGCTGGAAAAATTGGTTAACTACTTGCAGAAAAATAGCTAGATCCTTATATATCACTCTGCACCAGAATCAACTCCAAATTGATCAAATACCTTGGAGTCAAATCAGACAGTCTGAAAACATTACAGGATGGAAAAGGAGAAACCCTAGGTCTAATTGGCACAAGCCAAAATTTCCTTAATAGAGTCCCAAAAACACAACAAATCAAAGAAAATTTGGGCAAATGGGATTGCATGAAATTGCAGAGCTTCTGCATGGCAAAGGACATAGCTAGCAAGATCAATAGAATGTCCTCGGATTGGAAGAAAATCTTCACTAGCCATACAACAGACAAGGGTCTCATATCTAAAGTCTACCTGGATATCAACAAATTAAATCCCCCAACAACAAATCTTCAAAGAAACAACTACCCAATAAATAAGTTACATAGAAACTTCTCTGAAGGTGAAAGAAGGATGGCCAATAGTCACATGAATAAATGCTCAACCTCTCTAGCCATAAAAGAAATGCAAATCAAAGCAACATTGAGATACCACCTCACCCCAGGTAGAATGGCTATAATCAAGAATTTTTTTTCCTTTTACAAGCAACCTTTTTTCTTTTATTATCAGTTAGTAACTACCTGTAATGAAAAAAAGCTATCCTATGGAAAGTAGACCGAAGTTGTTCACAGGGATGGTCAAAAACTAATGGGGGAAGTGAGTACAAAGGATATCCATAATAGATCACAGATCTGCAGAGCAATTTATCATGTACATTTTGTGAGAATGACAATGTGCTAGGAACTATAGATTAAATCACTGAACATCTGATATACATATATATGCACATATATTTATATTTGTATATTCATTTATATATGCATATATGTGTGTATATGCCCTTATGTAGGTTCACTTGCACGTTAGCATACACACAAATACACACATACATATACACATGTAAACGTGCACACATAGAGAAAGATACATAATTATAGCCAACACAAGTTTCACTAGTTGTTGAATATGCCTTAGACGGAATGCTTGGAACCATTTCAAATTTGATAATTGCAATTCTAAGCTATTCCAAGTAGATAAACCTAGGAGATTCTTTTCTCCACTCTTGGTAAAAGGAAGAAGTGAAAGTGTGGCTCAGGTCTATAGATTAAACATAGAGAATTAAAGCCCAGGTAGAGCTCAAGGCCAGGAGTTCAAATCCCAGTACGTGCACAATATAAAAAAAAGGAGTCCTTTGTCTTTGAAAAGGGATATTTTTCCAAAAATGAATACCCAGGACAATTTTCAAGTTCCAAAACTCTTCGAAAGGCTCTTTCACATCTTAAACTGATTCCTCTCCTTGATTCACATTATGGAAAATAGGAGTCACACTTCACATTAAAAAGTATATGCATTGTTGAACAGTTCTTACCATTTTTAATGTAAAAGAAGCATGAGAGAGGAATTCACCTCACTTGGGTGAGTTAGGTTTGACTCACTGACAGACTTTTGTAAGTAAATGAGGGTCTGTTTACATGTAAAAAGTCTATACAGATGGTTTCCTAGGAGAGAGAACAAGCTAGCTGTTGTCCAAGTTTGAATCAGAGTAATTTATTCCTATGATATGGAATATCATAGGAAGCTCATCTCATAGAACACTATACAGACAGTAATTTCAAAAGGATGAAAAACCCATTTCTATATTGTAAACAGCCAGGTTTTCACAAGCAAAAAACAGTTTCCTGAGCCAAGAAAATATAAGTTAGAGAAAAAGGGACTGTGTTAAATAAAGGTAATGGCTTAGTGACAGGTGTAAAACTGTTCTGTAATCACAAATAAACTATAAATTTTTATCATGTCCCTAACAAGAATCTCCAAGATAGGCCTTGTTAAATCTGTCATAGAGGACTGGGTTTATGCAATTGTCAGTTTTGTTAGGGTCCAATATCTTCTACATTCGGTTGGGTTGCAATCCGCTCAAACCACATGCAGTGAATGGAAAAACATGCTGCCTTGCAAGGCATCTAAGGGATTTTTGTGCCACTGTGAATATTTATCGTATTTCTTCTTGTAATGATACCTGTCAGTGTGAAGTCCTTTCCTGATAAGAATAATAGTTTCTGTACCCTTTGTTCCACTAACAAATCTCAGATATATAAATTTAACCGTGCGCCCATGGCTCATGCCTATAATCTTAGCTACTCAGGAGGCTGAGATCTGAGGATCATAGTTTAATGCCTGCCCAGACAGGAAATTCCATGAAATATTTCTCTCCAGTAAACCACCAGAAAACTGGAAGTGGCGCTATGTCTCCAGCAGTAGAGTTCTTACATTGAGCTGAAGAGTACAGGGACAGCACCCAAGCCCAGATTTCAAGCCCCAGGACTGACCAAAAAAAAGGAAAAACGTATATATGTAGATATGCATATATGATGAGATATATAAATCAATATTTATGATGCACATTTAAAATATAACTAAATAATTGACATATTTATAATATATACATATATTTACATATATAAGCTCATATTATATCTGTATGTTGATAAATATATTTGTAATTAATATCCAAAGAGTACATCTGAAGTTTTTGGGGAAAATGTAGTGTCTAAAGGCTAACTACTGACCCATCATACTTTCAATTATTTTTTTCCAATTAATACAATGTCTGAAGTAATAAGACTGAATGATTATGAAACAGAGTTGTTGTTTTATTCCTTATGATTTTTTGATTAGAAACATCTACTTACTTGGTATGAAACCTACCAAAATATGATCTTGAAATCACACTCCACAAACTGGACAGATATATCAATTTAGCAACTTACAGGTCTCAAATTTTTATTTGAATCCTGTATCTCACAAAAATTCAGTTTCCTTCGAGTCAACTACATATACAAACATGCCTAGATTTTCATGCTCACATACGTCCCCATACTCACATGACATACTAAATGTAACACTGTAGTAAAAAATAATATAGATACTGAAAAAGAACACCTTTGCCAATGTAAGTAAATTTTATTTTTTTAATTCAATGCATTATCTAATACTGATGAAAGAGCAGCTAAGATGTTTTAAATACAAGAGTGTCTGCTTAAAGAGCATGTTTCTCATTCCAAACATCATTATTTCCACCTTTCCTTCTCCCACATAAAAAATATAAGTAACTACAGAATTAACCTACATGTTTCTTAATCACTCATTGAAGAAAGAAAGTGTAATATATATACATACATATATACATATATACACAATGATATACTATCTAGCCACAAAGAATAGTGAAATCATATCATCTTCAAGAAAATAGATAGAACTGGAAACCTTCATATTAACGCAATAAGTCTTATTGTGAAAAACAAATACTAGATTTCTCATATGCAGACTCTAGTCCAAGAAAGAAAAATGAATGACCCAGATGTAAAAGATGGAAACTGATTAAATTTGGAAAAAAATGTAAGAGAGGAGATGAAGAGAAACATTGTGGAGTAAATATGTTCAAATATTTCCTAGGTTAGTATAATGACATAATAAATCATAAGTATAAAAATAGGATAATGAAATTTATAAAAGGAAAAAGTTTAGCAAGCTACATTATATGGATGTATGTGTATAACACAATAAAATACTTTGTGAAATTAACATTTGCTAATAAAAAGTCAAAAATGCATTGGAGTTGTTGTACAGTCATATGTTATTTTCCATTTTTTGTTCACATATTTCCCTGATAAAGTAAAAGGAGAAATAGGTTTTGCTCATTTAGAAAGACAATCTTGTCCAATTAGCATAAAGATACTCTAGATAATTAATGTCAATATGAAATTGTTAAATTAATTATTGTATTAGAATAATTCCAATACACTGTTCAAATATTACCCTATAGGTATATACTTTTTGCTGTTTATTGAATAAGTAGTCTTTACTTAATTACTATATGCCATTTTCTGAATGTAGTTTGGTATATGCAACTAGGATATATTATACCTGAACAGGAAATCAATTATTCAAACAGTTTTATCAAAAATGCCTCTAACGAAAAAAAGAGGTAAACCCAAATTATGTATATTTGAAAACAATACTTGCTTAGTCCTCTTCTCACATTCCCGATTCCCTTCTTAAGAATGCTACATTGTAGGGAATTTGTTAACATGTTTTAGAGACATAGTTTGACTTTAAAACAATGAGTTAGTTTATGCTGCATTTTTGTTTACTTTATATCCAGAAAAGCTAAATTCTTACCTTATCATTTTCCTTAGACTTTATACTCAGGTTTCATCTCTGATGGGTGAAAGATAGAGATATAAACATTTTTTAACAGTGGCTAAATTTAGGCTGAGGAATCTATGTACAACTATACTCATGCAGATAGACCTCATCAATCACGTGACCACAATATCAAAATGTTAACCTATGCTTCCTGAAATCATGCTTATGAGATCTTGTGTATTATAAACAGTGGTTATTAGCATTTGTTTTCAAACAACCTCATTTCATGAGTTAGGAACTAAAGTGAGATATTTTACTCAAAATTTAAGGAGGCATCCAAATTTAGTTACCAAGATATACAGCATTTAACACAATGTTTGAAAAATGCAAGATAAAGGAAATAATTTATAAAAAAAAAAAAAAAAAAACCTTTAAAATAAATAGAGAATCAGTATGACTGATTTTTCTTTTACCCCAGCTGCAATATGGCTTGCATGATGACTTTTCTGGTTGTATGTTTAGTTAGGTCTGATATTTAGTTGGAGAAGTTATGTTCTTTGATATATTAATTTGTCAGATTAAAGAGGAAATTAATTCCATGCCAGAGTCAACATCCATAATAATGTTACAGTTGTATTCTACTATTTTGCCAAAGTTTTAAATCAGCTTGAGTAACTTGGGTCTTTTTTGAATCTAACTAAATAGGTATGAAATTTTGTCAGTACTAGATTTTGACCACCATTTATTAAAATATTATTTTCAATTCTCTCTTTTCATGAGATTTTTAATTTCATTTATATAATGTGCTGATTTTTCCTTTAGATAACACATATTCAGTCTTCTAAAAGCAGTGTAATTTGGAGTAGTTTTAAATTATGTACTTCATGTACACTGCTCAGATTCTTTGCATATTTTTCTCTTGATAAGTCAGGAGTATTTAGTTCTCATTATGGATATTTTGGACTTAGTAATTGCATTTCTGAAATTTTTAAGTATGTCATGATTTTTGTGATTTGATACTGTAGCAATTTTTCTTTTAAATATGTACAGATCTTGCTTCACATACAATTACATTTGTTTTAAACAATTTGATTCATTCAAGGGACTTGCTATATTAGGTTCATCCAGATGAATTTAATTACAAATTAGCACAACCTTATTTCTGAGAGACAGTTATCCTTATAGTTCTACTCAAATTAACATGTATTTGAAGGTTTTGTACTTAAAAAAATAAAGTGGGCACAATATCTTTTTGTTCCTGGTGAAGTTCCAATTTGCTGGTTGTTTTCCAGCTGTGATGACTTCAACATATGTGTGTATTTTATTTCAATTGTTTTGTGTCTATATTTTGTTTCATATAATAGAAAATACAAAAAGAATCAATGATATAGAAGTTTTCCAAATAGAATTCTAAGAGATACTTCAATTTTTGTGACAACTGGGAATAGGGAGATCTTCTTAGTGGAGGGATTAGCAAAATAACAGAGACGTTGTTTGACGTGATTTGAATTTTGCCTCCTCTTGCCTAACTATTTTCAATGGTAATACTTCAAATTCTTTAGTGGAAAGAAAATAATTTTATGTGGATGAACTCAGAATTTTTGGTTTAATTGGGACACACTAAACATTCATATTTGTTTTTTTTGCATTTCTTTTTTTTATTGTGAAAATACTGTACAGAGGGGTTGCAATTACTTGGGAAAGATTATGAGTACATTTCTTATCAAGCATTGTAGCCTCCTCCTTTGTTTCCCCTTCCCATCCCTTCCCATTCATATTTTATTTTTAACTCTAATTTTTTTCCTTAGTTAAAACCACAGATGTGAATTTGTAATGTTAAAATAGCACCTAAAATTTATATGAAATTGTCGAAATTATTTTCACTTCACACTATATGCAATATAGAATGTAATAACAATAGTGTGTGAGATAGTATGTAATAATTGACTTTGGTGAAAATCCATTACAGTGGATTTTTGTGAAATACAGAGTAATGGTAAGAATTATATTTGATTCTATTAAAAAATTCACAGTTACATCTAAAAGTAACTCATAGTTATAAACTAATACAGAAAAAATAAGATTGTTTATTGGAAAAAGCCAGAAGTTTCAATAAGCTTGCTTTTTAAAAAATTGACTTGGATTTGAGCTTTGGTGACTGTAATCCTAGCTACTCAGGATTCTGAGATCTGAGGATCGTGGTTCAAAGCCAGCCTGAGCAGAAATGTCTGTGAGATTCTTATCTCCAATAAACCACCTAAAAACAAGAAATGGCACTGTGGCCCAAGTGGTACAGTGGTAGCATTGAGCTGAAGAACTGATGGACAATTCCCAGGCCCAGAATTCAAGCCCCATGACCGACAAAAATATTGACATGGATATTCACTTTATTATTTTATGATTTTTTATGAGTGGTTGTTCAGTGAAAAATGTCATTGGTGTTTATATATTGTGTTGGCATAAAATGAGCCTGCTATTATCTTAATTTAGCCAAAAAAACTCTGATCCTATGACAGCATAAATTTTATGGGAAATGGTTAAGACAAGGATGCCTTTCTGAAAAAAATATATATACCCCCCCTAAAAAAACAAGAACAAAAGAAAACATGTGCCAGGACTAATAGTCTGTCAGTTTGTTTTAACTTTTAATCAAAAATTAAACTAATACTTGATAATATTTTATTAACGCATTTAAATTTTCTTCATCTTTCTCATTTAAGATTTACTTTAAAAAGAAATTCAAAAGGTGACAGTGTTTTTCCTTACTTTTCCACAGACATGATTATTTCATCATTATACTGTATAGCCCAATATACCCAGAAAGTATTTGTTAAGGAAAAAAATAATTCCAATTCTTTGGTTTGCTTCAGTCTGTATTTAAAGCTGCATACCACATCTTATCCACCATATTGTCAGTCTTCTCTTTGATACATTTCAATAAGTTTCTATCAGCCAGCAAAGTTTTACAAACAATGTGCTTTCATTCATTGTGCTTTCCAAAATATATCTCATAAATGTCAACTACGAAGCACAACCTGAAATATCTGTGGATTTTTCTACTTAGGGTGTAATCACATTCCACTACTTAGAACCTGCTGTTCATAGGCATTAATTGCTCTGTCACGTCCATGCTTTAGAACAGCAGCATTTGTTTTTTTTTTTTTTTTTTAATTTTATTTTATTTTATTTGAGAACATACTGTACGGAGGGGTTACAATTACATGGGCAGGATAATGCATACATTTCTTACCAAGCATTGCAGCCTCCTCCTTTGTTTACCCTTCACCTCCCTTCCCAGCCTCCCCCCTCCCTCCCAACCAATCATACCCCCCTCCCCCCCCCACCGACATTGTAAAGCTGGTTTTGACATGACATTTTGTACTTCTCATTGTTGCAACAGGTCCACCTGAATCCTTAAACGACTTGTTTGTCCCCATCTCCTCCACATGTTATACTGACATCAAATATAGTGAAAGCGGGGTTTACACTGTGGGGGAGGGACATACAAAGCAACAAAGAAATAATCTTATAAATGCGTTAGAAACACATGCATGAAAGAAACAAAAACATTAAAATACATATTTGAGGTTTTGTTTTCCTAACATCACATTATCTGACTTTTTCCGCTTGACTCATACCTATACTAGATATTGCAAATAAGGGAAACCATGGAACCTATGTTTCTTTGGGCCTGGCTTACTTCACTTAATATAATTTTTTCCAAGCCTTTCCATTTCCTAACAAATGGGGCAATGTCATTCTTTCTGATGGAGGCATAGAATTCCATTGTGTATATATACCACATCTTCTTGATCCATTCATCTACTGAGGGGCATCTGGGTTGGTTCCATGTCTTAGCTATGGTAAATAATGCGAACAGCAGCATTTGTTAGTGGCATACATTTTTATTTGTTTACCACATCTCGTTTATTTTCAGCAAGAACTGTCTTCATGGAAGTTGGTAATAGATGAGGTTTTCAATCATGTGGTTTAATAGGCCTCTGTGGATATAGAATACCCATTTATGTGACTAAATATTTAAATTAATACCATAATTATTTCCTTTAATTTTCTGGATAATGTTCTAAAATCTAGGTATTTTTAAAAGAAATATTGTACATTGTTTCCTTGATGACAACATAATTATAAGACTTTAAATGCTCATATACCATGGCCATCTTAAATGAGGTGGATGTACTAGGGTTTGCATGAAAAACTTTTGGGACAGCATTGATGTTTGAATCTTGGATGGGATTTGATTGGGATTGTGGCAGGCTTTCATGGTTTGAGAAGAAAAACAAAAGGCCATACTAATACTTTTATCCTCTACATTGTTGTATTCGTTTATTCATACACACATACAAACACACAGATAAACACATATGTTGTATGAAGACTGCAAGAAAATATTTTAATAGGAATTCCATAAAATATTTAGTCTACTGAGATCTGATTAGAATTTATAGAAATATCTAGTTGCTTCCACCCCTGGACAAGTCATTATCAATGGTGAAGATATGGCCATTTGCTTTTAGAATGCCCCAGAAAGACCTACATGTTAAAGAAAAATGACTTTCTATTTCCTCCCAGACTGTGGAGAATACCTGAATAGTTCTTCTGGAGATTAAATTCTTTAGAGTGAAATACATGAGAACTAGATTCTCATCTACTTTCTTCTTTTATCTTCTAATCATTCTAGGTCAAAACATTTCTCTTTGACATACTCCCCACCTTGACATTGTCTTGTCACAGGCCCCAAAATCAATAAAACCAACTGAACATACACTGAAACCTTCAAAGTTCTAAATCTGAGTAAGCCTTCCTGCTTAATAAATGAACAATAACACTTATTGTGGTAGGTTATAAAGCTAACACAGAAGTTTAGTCTTTCTAACACTGAAGAGTACATTAGAGTATGCTTCATTATAAAATATCTAACTCTATGTTGTATTTTGTGTTTTTGTTTCTGTTGATCCCAGGGCTTAAACTCAGGGCCTGGATGGTGCTTTTATGTTGAAGGCCAGTGCTCTACATACCATTTGACCTAGAAATCCATTTCCCTTGTTGGTTAATTGGAATTAAGTATGGAATGATCGTTCCTACTCCAAGCTGTCTTCACACTGTAATCTTCAGATCGCAATCTCTTACCTAGCTAAGATTACATCCTTGAACAACCCTTACCTAACAATGTTTCATATTTTGTAGAATTCCAATTCTCATTGTATATTTTGTAGAATTCTAATTCTCAGCATTGTATACATGCTCCTACTACAACATAAAAATTAAGACATACTAAAGATATTTGCAAATTATATAATGGAGGTCTGCTCATTTTGTGACAATATCTGTGCTCATTCTCATCATTCCTTTATTTACTACACCATCAGCCTTCTAAAATTAGCTTCATTTCCTGGAGAAGATTACCAATCAGTCCAGCCAATATCCACCCAGAGGGTTTTAATGCAAGCTTTAAGGAAGGAAGATAACATGAAGTGGCGACTACAGAATTTCTATGGAGAACTAGAAGGTTATCAAATTATATCTAACATCTTTCACATTTCTACCTTCCTTCTCATAACTAGGAAAGCATTGACTAACACTATAAATGTATTGCATTTAGAACTTAAGGATCAATTTTTTTCCAACCTGAAGCCTTCTTTTCCATGATTTTTGAAATAAACTTTTGGGAGATTTTTTTTATTGTGATGTGATTCCATCCAAAACAAAGCCATGTATATCAAGAAAGCCAATGTTTTCAGCTCAAGAGTACTAAACTTAAGAGGGAGAAAATTAAGGTTAACTATATATGTTAAGCACAAATATAGGCAATATCAAGACATTTTGAAATTGTATAGCTTAATGGATAAAGTGGCTCAAACCTGTAATGTTATCTACTTGGGCATCAAAAATTAGAGAATTCCAGTTCCAGGGAAGCCTAGACAAAAAAAGAAGTTTCAGAAACTAACCATTTGCTGGGTGCAATGTTTTATGCTTGTTTTAGTAGGACTGCAGTCCAATCAGGCCCAGGCATAGTGATACTACCTCAAAATAAGCAATCCATCTACAATCTGCAGGTATGGCAGTAATGGAGATGCTATTTCACAAGTATAGTGTTTTGGGTTCAATACTCCAATACCACTAGGAATTTAAGTGTGTGCCACCAGACAGGGGGATAGAATTTCAACATGTTTATCTGGAAGGAGTTACATCATCCAATACTCTTTGAAACTTTTTCTTTAATTCAGTGTGATATATCATGTGGATATTATTTCATAGAAGATAATAACTTAAGGACAAGCTTATAACATGTGAATTATGTGAATGAGTAATTATACTGATGGCAAAGTGAAGTAAGATTGTTTAGTGGCTCTTGAATCACATCACAGGTAACCATGTAAACATGGTACAGCCTTTTGAAGGCCCTTATGAAGTATTTGAACAATCTCTGATGAGTTAATTGCTTTCAGAAATATACGTTTGAGCCAACAAATACAGATCTCCTTTGATTTTAATTACGGTCTGCTAGTAGACTCTCACAGACGAAAAAATCAGAGGATGCTAATTTCTCTGATAAAATACAAAATAAAAATTTTATAATTAATATAACATGAAGACTGTAATATTAAATGAATATCAATAATAATAAATTAATAAATATTAATAGCACTCATTACTAGTACTCATATTCTATAATATATTGACATCCTTTGGTTACCTCAAACTTTTGAATATTTATAACTAAATGTAAATTGTTTGCAAATAGTTATTTGATGATGTTAAAAATGAGAAAAAGATTTGTATACATATTTACCATAGATACAAACAGATTCACCTGGTTATTTCTGATAATTCTTTTGTTGGTTTCATTCATGCATGCGGAACAGGCAGAGAAAGGAAAATTGCAAACTTGCATTTACTAGGGTTAATTACATGAAGTTTATTTTGGGCTAAATAGCAGATTTTATAGATTAAATTGTTTTTGTCCCTTCCTTCCTCCCTTCTTTCCTTTGTTCCTTCATTCCTTCCTTTTTTCCTTCCTTCCTTCTTTCTTCTTTCCTTCCTCGTTCCTTCCATCCGTACCTATCTCTCTTTCTCTCTTTTCTTTCTTTCTCTTGTTTCTTTCTCGTTTTCTTTCTTTCATTTTCTTCTATTCTTCCTTTCTTTTTTTACTCAGAATATTTCTTTTTTTGTGGGGGAGGTCTGGTCGTGGGGCCTGAACTCTGGGCCTGGGCGCTGTCCCTCAGCTCTTCAGCTCAAGGCTAGCGCTCTACCACTTGAGCCACAGCGCCACTTCCGGCTTTTTTTTTTCTTATGTGGTGCTGAGGAATTGAACCCAGGGCCTCAGGCAGGCAAGGCAAGCACTCTACCACTGAGCCACCTTCCCAGCCGCCCCTCAGAATATTTCTTATGGCTACAGAAAAAGTACCAACTCTTGTACAACAAGATGTTATGAGTAATTATAAATATACTTGATTAATTTTAATTTTAATAACTTATGTTTAATCTAAGAAAAATTTTACTAAAAGCAACTCACCAAAGTTGCAGGATATGTAAAAAATACTACTGTTCATGATATTGTTTATTTCTTGAAACTAAAATAAGAATTTAAACATAATATTTTGTGTGTGAGTGTGTGTGTGTTGTTCTTGTGATTTGAACTCAAGACCTATCCCTGGGCTGGGAAGGTGGCTCAGTGCTAGAATGCATGCCTTCCACACATGAGGCCCTGGGTACGATTCCTCAGCACCACTTAAGCAGAAAAATTCGGAAGTGGCTCACGTGGTAGAGTGCTAGCCTTGAGATGAAAAGCTGAGGGACAGCACCCAGGACCAGATTTCAGGCCCCACAACCGACAAAAAAAACCAAGACCTATCCCTTAGTTGTTTTTTTCCCCCCTCAAGGATATTGCTCTAATATTTGAGTCACAACTCCATTTCTGGCTTTGTGTGTGTGTTGTGATGAGTGTTTATGATTAATTGAGATGCGTCTCACAAACTTTCTTCCCAAGGCTGGCTTTTAAAAAATTATTTTTAATTAAATAATTATTTTTATTGTGAAAATACCATACAGAGGGGTTACAATTACATGGGCAAAGTAATGAGTACGTTTCTTATCAAGCATTGTTGCCTTCTCCTTTGTTTCCTCTTCCAACCCATCCCGTTTCACACCGCCCCCCATCCCCCCGGGGCTAAAGTTTGTAAAGTTTGTTTTTTGACATAACGACTTTTACATCTCATTGTTGCAATGGGTCGACCTGTATCCCTATTTAAACGGTTTATTTTTGCTCTTCCCCTCCTCATCATCAAATACAGTGAAAGCAGGGGATATACCGTGGGGGTGGGACATGTCTGAAACAAGCAGAAAAGGTCAGATATGTTGATGTTAAGTGAAATGAACCTCAAGATAAGTATTCAAATGTTTTTTTTTCTTTCTTGTGATTGTTTCTAACATATTTATAAGATATTTTCTTTGTTGCCAAGTCTGACTTTGAACCCCAGCTTCCTGAGTAGTGAGGATTACAAGCTTGAGATATTCATATTCAGCACACATATAATACATTTAACAATAAAATAAATTTCTTATTCTTTGAATTCTAGAGGCTCAATTTAAGAAATTAACATTTAGATATTTATTTAGTTATTAAACCTGAACCTGCAGTGTGAAAAATAGTTTTCATTTTTATGAAAAAATATATACTCGAAGATTTAAATGACAGAATCTTTGCACAAATTGAAGTACTCTAAATTCAAAAGCAACAAAGGGATTGTTAAACAAATTTCTCATGTAAACTAAAAGCAATAGGCTCTGTCAGGGTGAATTAAGCAATTTTTCATTAAGGATTATCTACTGTGGTCACATGATTTTCTCTTCTTTTAAACTTAATCTTTTTGAAATAAAATATAGATCCATACTTTTTGAATATATAAAAATCTTAGTTACTGCTCATGTGTTTCTGAGGTTTGATTACCAAGACATTTCAGCGAAACACTGAATTTCGTGTATTTTATGTTAACAGTGATTTTTAGACATTGAATCAATCTCAATATGAGATAAAGCAAGATATTCCATGACTTATCCGTTTATCCTATAGACTTGAATATAACTTATTTTTGAATGTTAGGAAATTCATATTATACCTACTCTATAAAATAATTAAGAAATTAATGATTGTAATAGTATTTATTTTTCCTTCAACTAGAAAGAACTTCATTAGATGACAAAATCTTGAATGAAAATGTCATAAAATTATGAAAAATTCAAGTCATTATGAGTTAGATGAAGTAGTCACTTTTGTAGGTCATAAAATGAAATATCTTGAAGCTTCCTTATCTGTTAAATGTATTTGCACTCAAAATATCGCTCCAGCAATTTTATAACCAAAACACCTCCATGCCAAATAGCTTCTCTGATTAATTCAAGTAAATATTTAGGAACAGAAGTTATCACAATGTATCTACTCACCACTCTAGAAATTAAATCTGAAATCTTAAAGGATTGAGATTAATAATTAGCTTTCACTATGTTGCCATAAAGAGGTGAACCCTTTCAAGTCAGCATAGTTGTAGAGATTTGGTCACCGAGAACTTGTAGTCAAAAAGTATGTTAAGGTCAAGTCCTTTCCTCCTCTTCCTTCTTTTTCTTCTCTGTCTCCTTTTCCTTCTCCCTCTCCCTCTTTCCATCCTTTAGTTTCTCCCTCTCCCACTTCTATGTCACTTCTTCTTTACTTCCTAGATTCCATGAATACTCATACTCCATCACGTGTTCCTGACATGGGGTACTGTGCCACCAACAACTCAAAACAATTAAGAAACATAAACTGAAATGTATAAAATCAGAAGCCAAGATTAATCTTTCCCCCTTTTAAGTGAATTTTATAAAATATTTTGTCATGTTAATAGGAGACTATCACAGCATGCTCTCATTTATTATAAGTGATAAGATTTACTAGAAAAAAAATTTGACCAACATCTCCCTAATGAAATGATTGATTAGATTAATATTATATTAGGAAAAATCTACTTTAAAATATCAGATATACTTCAATAAGTGGCAAAAAAAATCACATCTACGGTTTGCTATGAAAAAACAGCAGAATTCAATCTGTTCCTCAAGGAAATTGACCTATAATTGGCAGTATTGTCAATTTCATAAATGATGTTAGAAGACTATAGAAAAAATTTCAACTCAAACTGCATGATATAAAATTTACTTTGTCCCCTGTATACTATTTCTAGTTCCCAAAATGACTTGTATTTTATCACATTTTTAATTAACTTTAAGTAGTCTTATGGGAGTTATTGCTGTTTGACAAAGCAGTTTATGAATAGTGTTTAGTGAGGTTTTTGTTTGTTTGTTTGTTTACTTTTTTGTCTTCGGAGGTTTGAACGCTGGGCTGGGAGCTGTCCCTGAACTCCTTTGGATGAATGCTAGAACTCTATCACTTGAGACACAGCAGCACTTTCAAATGTTTCTGAGATTTAATTGGTGATTGGTGATAATAATCTCACAGTCTTTCCTGCCTGGGCCGTAATCAAACCTCAATCCTCAGCCTCCTGATTATCTAGAATTATAGACGTGAGCCACTAGTGCCCGGCTTAATACAAAGGAACTTTTTTTTGGCTAGTCCCGGGGCTTGAACTCAGGGCCTTGTCAATGTTCTTAAGCTTCTTTTCCTCACGCTAGTACTCTGATTTGTGTCATAGTGCCAATTCCAGCTTATTTTGTTTATGTAGTACTGAGGAATCAAACACCGGGCTTCACACATTCAAGGCAAGCAGTTTATCATTAAGACAAATTCCATGGTCAATACAACGCATATTGATCATCATTATCACTCATCCTTCTCAATCCTATCTCATCCCTCAATTTACATAATTTTGTAGAATATTCACTGACTCGCAATGTCATGTATGGTCACTAAGAGAATATATCACAGATCATATTTTATTGATAATCATATTCATCAACGCACTAAAGTTATGCATTATATAATTCTGTGATTTTAAATTGTAAATTTTTACACAGATTCACCGACTACTATTCTAAAATTTTTCCTAAGTATAATGCAAATGCAATCTGTGATCCTTCGATAAAGTACAATGATTCTTAGAATGTTAAAGATTTGGAGTAAGAACATCACTTTCAGTTCTAGAACATTTTATCATCACTATCCTCTCAAAATACTCCAATATTTATTAGTAAACACTTCCTGTCATTATTTCAACCTACCCTCCCTTTAGCAGATATTATTTCATATTCAACCTCTACAGATGTGCCAATTTTAAAAAGCTCATATAATTAGAAAATGCAGTCTATTTTATCTATTTCTCCCATGTAATGTTACTATTTCAAAAGTAAGTCCATCTAAATTTTTCTCATAGATAGAGCATATTGTTTTGTATGCATGTATATAATGGTATTATATCCTCAATGAGCATTTAAATATTTTATTATATGTTATTGTAAAAGGTTTTGCTATGTATATTCTTGTACATGTGTCTCATTGGACATATGTTGAAATATATTTTGTATATAAAATTATGATTGAAAATGCTATATCATAGAGACAACTCTACGTGTAATATTTTAAAGTTTGCCAGTATGTTTAATAAACTGAAAATATCATTTTAAATGCCAAGCACCAATGTATAAGGATTCCAATTTCTACATAATGGTTGTGCAAGGGTATCTTATTGTTTCTATTTCCACTAATCTCTATATGTATGCAATGTCGTGGTATGTTATGATACTTCGATATATTCCTTGGTTGTTGTTATATTACTATAGAGATATGTATTTGGATTTTTGATAAATTATTCAGGATGGTTAAAGTTTTTCATTGGCATTAACATGCTCTTAATATATTTCTGATTCATCTCTTTAAATAAATGTATATGTACACACTATGTCTGTATATATACAAATACCTATATATATGTATACATATTTAAGAATATAAAAATGTGTACATACATGTATATAAACATATTTGTATATTATTATTTTCATTTGTCTGTAAGTTATCATTTTACTTTATTTATCAAACATGTCCTTTATTGATTTTATTTTATTGTTACAATGTTGCACAGAGAAGACGGGCGCCGGTGGCTCATGCCTGTAATCCTAACTACTCAGGAGGCTGAGAACTAAGGATGGTGGTTCAAAGCCAGCCTGTGCAGTAAATGTCCATGAGACTCTTATCTCCAATAAACCACCAGAAAATGAGAAGTGGCACTATGGCTTAAGTGGTAGAGATTTAGCCTTGAGCTGAAGAGCTGAGGGAGACTTTAGGCCCACGACTACCACTAACAACAACAATAAAAAGTATACTGACTCAAAAAGCAATAGTATTAAGCAGTCTTAAAGATGGTCTCAAGTCTAACATTTTAGTATTATCTTATATAACAGCAGCCTTCTAGTTCAATGAGCCATGAGCCTTCAAACTGTTGACCGAATTTCTTAGTTTATTTAGACAATCACTATAAGTATGTATTTTCTCAACTCTCTTTCTTTCATTTCACCACAGAATCTGAATTTTTCCTTTATGTCATACTTGAATACCAAAGTCTTTGGAAGATATTTATTAATTGGTGTATATTAATTGTGCAAAAAATCTTATTGAAATATTTTACACTCTCACATATTAATGAAGGCGTTGATTAACTCGTTTCTTTCTCCATTCCCATTGCCCTTTATTTTTCAACTGTTTTTTGTGAATTTCTTTGTGCTATCTTCACACATCGTCAAAATGTATTAAATTGAAAATTATAAAATGCTGAATATAAAAGCAAAAATTTAAATAAATCGAGACTTATCTTTTTTGTGGGTTGGAGGATACAATTCAGCAAAGATATAAATTGTCTCCTCCCCTTTTTGAGGCTTGAAATCTAGTCCTGGGCGCTGTCCCTCTGTTCTTCAGTTCAAAGTGAATAATCTACTCATTGAGCAACTGTGCCACTTCTGGTTTTCTGGTGATTATTTATACATGAGAGTCTTATGGACATTCCCGTTCCAGCTGGCTCTGAACTGAAATCCTCAGATCTCAGCCTCCTAGGCAGCTAGAATTACAAGTATGAGCCAACAGCGCTCAGCTTCACAGTTTTATTTAAGTTTATGACAATTTCTAAAAACACCTGACCAGCACTCTGAGTCATTGAAAAAGAATAATAAACTGGAATATATTGCTCTTTGTAATATTAAAGCTGTTAGTGTAAATTTGTTATATTTGTAGAGGAAATAATATACAGCTTAATAGGTCTGTAGGGCACCAGATTAGATCCACATAAATATTATTAAGGAATATTTAATAAGGGGTAAAACCAAACATTTGTGGAATGACATTCTCTTTAATAAGGGGGATAGATTAGGCAGTATTTGGGAGAATTAAAAAGTGAACATTTAGTTAAACATAACAATTTATTCAAGCAGGATTTATTTATTTATTAACTTCAAACAGGATTAAAACGTGGTATATAAAACAAAGAGAGTTTTTTAAATGTAAAGCAAAGGAAGATTTCTTGGCAATTTTGGAGATGAAATATTCTAAAATTTGGCATTAAAATTGTAAGAAAGGAAAATGATATAGTTCAACTCAATAAAAGTGTAAAACAATTTAGTCTGTGAAAGCTCATATACAAATAGTGAATAGAAGTTGGGAGCAGGTGGTTGATGTATCTCATCCTAGCTACTTGGGAGGCTGTGATTTGAGTATTGCAGTTTGAAGCCAGCCCACAAAATAAAGTTCCTGAGAATCTTATCTCTGATTGATCAGCAAAAAATGTCAGAAGTGAGGCATGACTGAAATGGTAAATTATTAACAAATTGTAACAAATCTCAGGGACGCTGAGTTCAAACCCCAAGACGATACATACATGTACAAAAGTAATAATAGTAATACTATGATGATGATGATGATAATGATGATGAAGGGTACCCATAGTCAAGGATAAAATATTTGCAAATCCTATACCTGAAGAATGCCTCAAATTTAGACTCTACATATAACTCTTAAAAACATAATGTTAAAAAGAACATAAATTAGAAACAAGCAAAATACATCTTGTGAAACATATGCACAAGAAAATCATCATCAGTCTTCAAGTAAATGCATATTGAAACTAAAATGACATCATAAAACATGTACGAGAATTACTTCACATAATACAATAATGACCATTATAAATGGTATCAAGAAACACAGAAACTGGATGTTCACAGGAATTTCAAATGGGAAAGCCACTTCTGAAAATATTTTGACAGGTCCCTAGAATAGAAATATGCAACCACCCACAGAATAGTACAGGAATTCAGCTCTTTAGGCTTTGTCTCATAGAAATAAAATGTAACATTCACCCAAAGGCCAAAACACAGAGGATTATAGAAGCATTATTTCCTCTAGTCTAAGAAATGGAAATCAATTCAGGCTTTCTTCAGGTGAATGGGAAACGAATTGTGCTACATTCTCTAATAACAGAACCAAAAGGCAATTAGAGTGAACACAATACCATATTAAGACATTCAATAACTGGGAATAATCTACCATAGATTTGAAGGCAATCTTAAAAACTTAATTATTGCATGATGTAGAAGTTAGAGAAAAAATGTGTTGGTTGGCAGGATGAAACAGGTTTGGGATGGGAAAAAGAGAAGTACTGGGTTTAAGTATAAAAGGGAAACATGATACAGACTTATTTTTGGTAAAGTAATGTACCTGTAAATATTGTATATTCATATAGAATTGATAAAATTATATTGGAATTAATATGTGCACAAAGTAATTAAAGTAACTAAAGTTTGCATAAGGTGCTTGTTAAATATTGTCCTACTTGTGATGAATACTAGTAATATTTAAATAAGTTGGAAAAAGTTTTCAAGTGGTTTATCTGTGTTCTTACATCTTAAAGATCCATACTAACCTCAATAGAATTTAATCATATCTAGAAAACAGAAGGTAATATTGAATGTTTGCATTGAAAACTAGTTTGAGTTCAAGCTTGAGATGAAGTATACCTTGCTAATTAGAAGATTTGGAAGACTGATATCAGGGGAAATTTTGACAAAAAAATTCGTGAGTAACTACAAAAACAAAGAAAGGTAGATATAGTGTAATTTTCCTGATATTTTGTTTGTGGAAGCCATAGGTAAGAGATCATTGCTCAAGGGAGGCTTGGCCTGAAAAATAATCTAAAATGGTTAGAGCCTTAGTAACTTCAAGCACCATATTGCCAAAGAAAAAAAGAAGAAAACAAAAAAGTTTTATGTCATTGGATACAAGAATTGAAAGTATTTTTTTCACTGTTTTAGTATTCAGGCCTCTCTAATATAAAAGCATTTATTTCAAGTAATTATTGTATTACCACTATTTATTAACTTATTATTAGATCTTCTTGGAGATTGAATCCATGGCTTTTTATATATTAGTCTAGTTCCACAACTGAGCTGTACCCCAGCTCTCTTGTACAGTTTTGTAAATTGTCTATGAATTCTTCAATAGTTAGCTATTCTACTTTCCATCTTATCTTTTCTCTCCCACATTTTCCCCTATGTATTTTAGTTTATGTGTTGAAAACTTTCCTCAATTTTATCTTCTAAACTTAGAATTTTGCTTTTGAGTTTATAGATAAGGTGGTTATTTTTATGACATCTTTAAAAATTATATACAGATATATGTATTTCATACATATGATTGATTCTTAGAGTTCATTGCAATAAGCAGCATTTATCTGGTCAGATACATATAGCTATTGAGCCATTGTGATCCTATCCTAAGAATAGCTTTCCTTGTTCTTGCCATGTGAATGCTTAGAGTGCTGTTAATCATATCCAAGTGTAATTATTTGTCTTTTACAATCTATTGGATTAATTTGTAGATTTATGGACATATCTTCTTATTAGAAATTAGGAAAACTATGCAGCATATATTTAATTGGATCTAGCTTATTTCACTTAATACCATTTTTCCCTAGTCTTTCCATTTCTTCGGGCATGGAGTAATGCCATTCTTTCCAGTGGAAGCACAGAATTACATCAATATAACAGAATTGAAGACCCAGAAATGAATCCACTCCTATAGGCACATAATATTTGATAATGGAGCCAGAAACACAGGATGGAAGAAAAACAGCCTTCAAAAAATTGTGCTGGTAGAATTGGCTGTACACAGAAAACTGAAATTAGATCCTTATATATCCCCCTGCACCAGAATTGATTCCAAAAGGATCAAAGACCTCAATGTAAGTCCAGATGCCTTAGGAATCTTACAGTTAGGGGAAACATGAGGGCTCCTTGGCACAGGTTAAAACTTCCAAAGTAAGTCTGGAAAACATTTGTCAGACTCAAAAGTCATGAAAAAAAGAGATAGTGTAACACAGATTTCTTAGGTAGCAAACTTACAGACGAGAGCCTCAACCAATGCTAAACCCTTCCTCCCTTTTCTAGCTAGGTTATTTATAGTGGGTTTACATGACTATAAGGGTTTTCTGGTAGGGATTCTTAAGAAAACAACTAATGCTAAGACAGAGATAGTATGTGAAATGTGTTGTAGCTGGAGAAAGGGAGGGATTAAGGCTGGGGGTCTAGTTCAAAGCCTTGGCTTGGTGCCAGCTAAGTAAGGTACAGCTGCACCAGGGAAGGTGGGTAAAACAGGAGTGGTTATAAACAAAATCACTGGTCTGAAGCCTCAAAATAAGGACCCTAGTCTGTGTGGACCAAACAGTCTCTAACATGAGGTTTTTAATCTCAGTTAACCAGCACGATTTTAGATTTTTGCAGAGTGGGATGTTGCATAGTCACAGGCAATGTCTCCTATGTCAGGTAATCCAATCTACTCTTTCACATGTTACCCAATAGCCAGGTTTTATACAAATGACTACAATGTGATTGTACAAATGTGATTGCGACTTTTCCCTCTCACGAATCAAAACTATCAAATGATTTCTGTCTTCCAGATGTTTACATATTTCTCATGACCTTTTCTACCATTTTGTCTTCATTATTGATGTTCATAGTACTTTTTGTTGTTGCCTTGTGTGTATATGCCATTTTTAGGGCTTGAACTCAATGTTTAATGGTCTCTCTTGTAATTTTTACTCATGGTGGATGACACTCTATCCTTGAGCCGCACCCTCACCTTCTGCTTCTTGCTTGATAACTGGAGATAATTTCTCACATTTTTATCTGTTTGGACTGACATTGAACTAAAATTATCAGGTCTCAGCCTCCTGAGTTCTAGGATTGTACACATGAATGGCTAACACCAATCTTTGCTTTACTATTATTTTAATTATGTGATAAAGGAAAGTAGAAGTATATTTGTGTTAAGGGTGCAATTTTTAAATAAAAGTTTGAATCAACTTGATATAATATAACATCACTTTTAACAGTTAAATCAATGAATATTACATATTCCCAAAGAAATTTAATTGAAAACAAAAGGCATAACTGTTTTCTTAAAGCAATTAATGGAACCATGAATTACTTTCACTTTACAATTCATGTTTTATATAACTTTAATTAGCAGACTTCCATGACTAAAAGTAAATATATTAATTGTATACCACAAGAAGGAACGTGATTACAGTTAAGGACAGATATATCATTACAGCCAGAAGATACATTTTTGAGCATTCTCACTAAAAGGAATGTTACATGCAGAAAAAAATGGATATGATGTATTTTATCATTACACAACATATATATGAATGGGATTGCTACTCAATAATTTATAAATAATTATGTAGGTAGGAGCCAGTGACTCATGCTTGTAGCCCTAGCTACTAAGGAGGCTGAGGACTGAGAATTATGTTCAAAACCAGCCTAAGCAGGAAAGTCCGTGAGACCCTTATCTCTACTGAGCCACCAGAAAACTGGCAGTGGCTCAAGTGGTAGAGCACTAGTCTTGAGATGAAGAGCTGAGGGAGTGTGTCCAGGCCTAGATTTCAAGCCCTACGACAGACAAAAATTAAAAATAAACAATATTTTGACTTAAATGTTAAAGTATATATTCCAAAAACTTTTAAATCCTCACTAGGTATACTAGTTTATATAAATATTGAGAAGTATTTTCTGGATTTAGTTGTGATTTAATCAATTTGTAAATCACATATTTCTCACTCAATTCATATTTGTATATTTCTATACTAATATAATTAACTGTTACATGATAGGCAATGCTGTTTTAGGAATCTTTTTAAATTTCTTTTATTTTATTTTTATTTATTAATTTATTTTTATTGTGAAAATACTGCACAGAACAGTTTCAATAACATGGGCAAGAAAATGAGAATATTTCTTAGCAAGCATTGTAGTCTCCTCCTTTGTTTCCCCTACCCATCCCTTCCCATCCTCCACCTGTTCTTCCCACCCAATCCTCCTCCCCACATCCCCCCCACACCAAAGTTGTAAAGTTCTTTTCGACATAACGACTTGTACATCTCCTTGTTGCAATGGGTCCACCTGTAACCCTATTTAAACGATTTGTTTTTTCCCTTCCCCTCCACAAATTATATCGACATCAAATACAGTGAAAGCAGGGGTTATACCGTGAGGGAGGGACATACAAAGCAACAAAATAAAATTTTATAAATGTGTTAGAAACAATTGCATGAAAAAAAACATTGGAATACATATCTTAGGGTTTATTTCCCTAACATCAACTTATCTGACCTTTTCTGCTTGACTCAGACATATACTAGTTATTGCAATGAGGGAAACCATGGGACCTATGTTTCTTTGGGCCTTGTTTACTTCACTTAGTATAACTTTTTTCAAGTCTTTCCATTTCCTAACAAATGGAGCAATGTCATTCTTTCTGATGGAGGCATAGAATTCCACTGTGTATATATACCACATTTTCTTGATCCATTCATCTACTGAGGGGCATCTGGGTTGGTTCCATATCTTAGCTATGGTAAATAATACTGCAATAAACATAGTGATGCTCATAACTTAAATGCGGTCTTGTTTGGGATCATTTGGGTAAATGCCCAAAAGTGGGATTGCTGGGTCGTAGGGGAGCTCTATGTGGAGTGTTTGGAGGAACCGTCATAAAGCTTTCAAAAGTGGTCGAACAAATTTACACTCCCACCAACAATGAAGTAAGGCTCACTTCTGTCCACAACCCCTCCAGCATCTATTGTTATGAGAGTTCTTGATTATAGCCATTCTAACAGGGGTGAGGTGGTATCTCAATATTGTTTTGATTTGCATTTCTTTTATGGCTAGGGAGGTTGAGCATTTCTATATGTGTCTATTGGCCATCCTTCTTTCTTCTTCAGAGAAGTTTTTCTTTATGTCTTTAGCTTACTTATTTATTGGGCAGTTGTTTCATGGAAGATTTTTTTTGGGGAAATTTAATTTTTTTAAGTTCCAGATATATTTTAGATATGAGACCTTTGTCTTTTGCATGGCTACTGAAGATCTTCTCCCAATCCGTGGCCTTTCTATCGATCTTGTTAGCTATGTCCTTTGCCATGCAGAAGCTCTGCAATTACATGCAATCCCATTTGTACAACCTTCTTTGATTTGTTGTGTTTCTGGGTCTCTATTAAGGAAATTTCTGCCTGTGCCAAGGAGACCTAGGATTTCTTCTATTCCATTCTGTAATGTTTTCAGAGAGTCTGCTTTGAATCCGAGGTCTTTGATCCATTTGGATTTGATTCTGGTGCAGGATGATATATAAGGATCTAGCTTTAGTTTTCTACAAGTAGTTAACTAATTTTGCCAGCAGCATTTACTGAAGAGGCTGTCTTCTTCCATTCTATTTTTTAGCTGCCTTACCGAAGATTAGATGGCTGTAAGTCTTTAGATTCATTTCTGGGTTTTCAATTCTTTTCCATTGGTCCTGGGATCTCTTCTTGTGCCAGTACCAAGCTGTTTTGATTGCTATGGCTTTCTAGTAGAGTTTGAAATTTGTTATTGATATTTCTCCAGCACTGTTCTTTCAGTTAAGGATCATTTTTGCTATTCGGGGTCTTTTATTATTCCATATGAAATTTTGTACTACCATTCCTATTTCCTTGAAGGATGAGGTTGGACTATTGATAGGTATATCACATTGAATTTGTAGATAGCCTTGGGAAGTATTGCCATTTTCAGGATTTTCATCTTTCCAATCCAGTAGCATGGGAGTTATTGCCACTTTCTTAGTTCTGTTTTGGTTTCCTTTTTCATGTTTTTAGAGTTTTCATCTTAGAGGTCCTTCACTTTTTGGTTAATTCCTAGGTATTTTATTTTTTTGTGAGACTATTCTGAATGGAGTTGCTTTCCTCATTTCAGCTACACTTTTCTCATTGTTGGCATACAGAAAAGCTATTTATTTTTGATGGTTAATTTTATCCCCTGCTACTTTGCCAAAGTTTTGAATCACCTTGAGTAATTTGGGAGTGAAGTCTGTGGGATTCTTTAAATTCAAGATCAAGTCATCTGCAAAGAGGGAGAGTTTTACTTCTTCTTTCCCTACTTTCATCGCCTTTATGTTTACATCTTGTCTTACTGCTGTAGCTAAGCATTGTAATACTACATTTAAGAGCAGTGGGGAGATTGGATATCTTTATCTCCTTCCTGAGTATAGAGGAAATTGCTTTAGTTTTTCACCATTTAATATAATATTGGCTGTAGGTTTGACATATACAACCTTTATTGTATTGAGGACGGTTCTATGGATTCCTAATTTTTCCAGAACATTCATCATAAAGGTGTGTTGGATCTTGTCAAATGCTTTTTCTGCATCGATTGAGATAACCATGTGGTTCTTATCCTTGCTCTTGTTGATGTGATGAATTATGTTAATTGATTTGCATATATTGAACTAGCTTTGCATCCCTGAAATGAATCCTGTTTGATGGTGGTGTATGATTTTTTGATTGAATTGGTGAAGTCGATAGGGCAAAATTCTGTTGAGAAGTTTTGCATCAATATTCATCAAAGATATTGGTCTATAGTTCCCTTTATTTGATGAGTCCCTGCCTGGTTTTGGGATGAAGGTAATTATAGCTTCATAGAATGAATTTGGTAGTGAATTTTCTCTTTCAATTTCATTGAAGAGTTAAAGGAGTATTGGTGTAAGTTCTGCTTTGAAAGCCTTGTACAATTCTGCTGTAAAACAATCTGGTCCTGGGCTTTTCTTAGATGGGAGGTTACTTATTGCTGTTTCTATTTCATTGCTTGATATGGGCCTGTTAAGATGGGTTAACTCATCTAGATTTAGTTTCTGCATGTTGATATTTGCTAGGAAGAGGTCCATTTCTTCCAGGTTCTCAAACTTATTAGCATAAACTTTTGAGAAGTATTCCCTTATAATGTTCTGAATCTTGGTTGTTTCTGTGGTGATGTTTGCATTCTCTTCTCTGAGTTTATTTATTTGGGTGTGCCCTCTTCTTTTTCTGATAAGAATTGCTAAGGTTCTGTGAATTTTGTTAATTTTTTCGAAGAACAAACTCTTTGTTTTGTTCATTCTTTTTATGGTTTTTCTATTCTAATTCATTCAATTTTAATTATTTCTTTCTATCTACTGGATTGTGGTTTATCTTGCTGCTCTTTTTCAAGGAGGCTCAGCTGTCTCATTAAATTGTTAGATCTCTCTAATTTGTTGATAGAGGAACTCAGAGCTATAAACTTGCCTCAGAGTACTGCCTTTGCTGTGTCCCAGAGGAGCTGGTAGTTTGTGTGATCATCTTGGTTGAATATCATGAACACTTGAATTTCGTTTCTAATCTCTTCCATGACCAACTGGTGGTTTAACAGTGTGCTGTTCAGCCTCCATGTGTTACTGGACTTTCTTTGGTGGCTTTTGCTGTTGAGTTCTAATATAATTCCATTGTGGTCTGAGAGAATGCAAGGTACAACTTCAATGTTTCTGAATTTGGATAAGTTTGCTTTGTGACCTAAAATGTAGTCTATTTTGGAATATGTTCTATGTGCTGCTGAGAAATACGTGTATTATGATGTTGCTGGGTAAAATATTTGGTAAATGTCTGTTAAATCTAGTTGATCTATACAGTTGTTTAGGTCTGTGGTTTCTCTATTGAGTTTTTGCCAAGTGGATAGTGGTGTGTTAAAATCCCCAACAATTAATATCTGTGGATTTATATGAGATTTGAGAGAAAATATTGTTCCCTGGAAAAATTTGTGTGCTCCGTTGCTTGGCGAATAGAGATTTAGAATTGCAATATCCTCCTGAAGGAGAGATCCCTTAATAAGTATGTAGCGACCTTCTTTATCTTTTCTAACTAATTTTAATTTGAAGTCCATTTCATCTGATATTATTATTGCAAATCTTGCCTGTTTATGGGGGCCATTTTCTTGGTAGATTTTGTTCCAGCCTTTTACTTTCAAAATGTGTTTGTTTTTATGGGAAAGTTGTCACTCCTGAAGGCAGCAGAATGAATGATCTTGGTTTTTAATCCAAATTGAGAGTCTATGTATTTTAATTGGATATTTAAGCCCTTTAAAGTTAAGAGATAGGACGGAGAGATATTTGGGTATTCCTGCCATTTTATCCACCTTTTTGGGGGCTCGGCAACTGAGTTCTTCCTATCGTTCTTGGATTCTCAGTTTGTGTGCACTTTCTTGGCCTTTGTTGTGGTCTTGTTGGTTTTCTATGTGTAGGACATCTTTAAGTATCTTTTTAGGGCTGTTTTGGTAGAGATATATTGTTTCAATTTGTCTTTGCTATGGAAGGTTTTTATTTGACCTTTGGTTTTGAAGGAGGGTTAAGCTGGGTATGGTATTCTTGGTTGATACTTGTTTGTCTTTAGGGCATGGCATACATCATTCCAGGCGTTTCTTGCTTTAATTGTCTCTGCTGAGAAATCTTAGGTGATTCTAATTGGTTTCCCTTTATAGGTGATTGATCTTTTCTCCTTGACAGCTTTCAGGATCTTTTCCTTGGTCTGAATTGATCCTATGCAGATTATAATGTGACATTGTGATGTCCTGTTGTGGTCTGGTCTATTTGGGGTTCTAAAAGCTTCTTGTATCTGAATAGGCCTATCTTTTTGTATGTTTGGGAAGTTCTCTGCTAGGATCCTGTTAAACAAATTGCCTAGATCATTAACTTCTGTCTCTAGGTTCTCCTCTACACCCATTATCCTCAGATTAGGCCATACGATGGTGTCTTTCAAGTGTTGAATAGATTTTTCACATTTCTTGGATTTGTCTTGGATGGTTGTATGTTTGTTCTCTATTATATCTAGGCTGTCTTCAGTCCCCGAGATTCGATCTTCTGCATGGTCCAACCTACTGTCAAGACTTTCTACTTTTTTTTTTAAACTTATTTTCATTCTAATTGGTCGGCTTTGATGGCTTCAAATTCTTTGTTGGTACTTTGTTCTAGATCTTGTAAGAACTTCCTTATTTCCTTAATTTGGTGTTCTGTGTTTATTCTCAACTCACTTAGTTGATTGGTTATGGTTTCCTTGTACTGCCATTCCTTCTGTTGTGCTCCATTCAGCATTCCCTTTGTAGTCTCCCTGATTTCTTTCCACCATCTGGTTATGGATTCCATGAATGCCTCCATTGATCTTTGTCTATTCTCAGTTCAATTATTTCACTTTGTTTTGCTTCCTCACGTTCATGCAATTTATCTAGTTCTCTTTGAGTGTTCTCTGCCTGCTCACACCATTCCTGACTATGTTCTCTTTGTCTTTTCTCAGCCAGTTCATGCAATTCCTATCTTTTTGACTGATCTCAACCTGCACATGCAATTCCTTTCTTTCTCTTTGAGTGTTCTCAATCTGCGCATGATATTCCCGTATCAATCTGAATAGCTTCTTCACGTTCATGAGACTCCTGTATTGCTCTTTGGTTTGCCTCCTCTCTCTCCCTATCATGCTCACACTGAGACCTGTGCAGCTTTTCACTTTTTTCATTTACACTATCTATCTATAGCATTTGTAGAGCTTTTGGGGAACTCTCCTCTGCATTATTCATTATGATTTCTGTCCCCTGATTGTCATTAGTGGGAGTTGAGATCCCTAGACTTGCCATTTTTCTTGTGTTTTTCTGGCTTGTTCTGCCCATTTGGGATGAGAATAACACCAGTTTTGTGGTGGAACACTATTTTAAGGTTAGCATCAACCAAAGCCCATAATTGCACAATCAAAAATCTGCAGATACAATCTAGTTCAAGAGATACAATCTATTCAATATCACACAACCATGTCTTAATGGCCTAAGAACAGGAAAGGAGAATTTGGCAAACAGAAATTATTATGTTTAGGAAGAATGTGGGGTAAAATAGGCTTAGAGGAATGTGGGAAGGTGAGGGAGAGTGGAATTAACCAAGTACTAATCTCAAAGAGGGAAATATATTGGACAGAATGATAGCAGAGAGAGAAAATAGAAAAAAGAAAAAGTAAAAAAGAATAAGAAGAAGAAAGAAGAAAAATAAAAAAGACAAGAAAAAAAGGAAAAACAAAAATTAAAAATTAGACACTGAAACCCTTAAAAACTGCAAGTTTGAAGATGTAATATCCAGAGAAGAATGGGGATTGGATGAGAGGAGGGGAGGGATAGAAAGGAGACATGAAACACTAGAAAAATAAAAATGTTTAAAATATTATGTGGGTATAAGTAGGTAATACCGTTATTAAGGAATTGAAGTCTAAGAGGTTTTGAATTGAATAATAAATTTCTGGTTTAAGTGTGTACACGTTGGGGGATAAGATCTAATAATCGACGACGGGTATATATCTGAGGATGAGCAGAACAGCAATTAAGTCATGCAGAAAAGGACAAAAGAGAAGAAGTGAAAAGAATGAGAAAAGAAAGAAAGAAAAAAAAGGATCAAATGGTTAGTAGAGATAATAAAAAAAAGCACACATAGATATATACCTAAAATAAAAATTATATGAGGAAGAAAAGAAAAAATAATAGAAAACAAAAATTTAAAAAAAGAATTAAAAGTTAAATATAAAAAAATTAAAAATAAGGTACAAAAAAAGAAAGTTCTTTGATTTTTATTTTTTGGGGGGGAATGGGAAGATTCTGTATCTCCCTTGTGTCCATAAACAGTCTCGTGGTGGAGAGTCTGATCTTCTTGTGGTGCTTGGTTTTTCTGTGGCTTGATTGGTTACTTAAGTCAGTTTGTTTGTGCAAGCAGAATAATGTTCTGCTTTACCTAGGATTTTTTGATCCTCCTGCCAGCCTACTTCAGTGGGAGGGAGATCTGTTTTGAGGTTCACAAAAGAGGGAGTTGGCTGTTTCCTCTAGTTTGGAGATGCTGTGATGAGGCTAGGTTCTGGGTTGAGTTGAGGCCTTTCAGCAAACAGTAGCTTTTCTCTGAGGGGCTAGCTTCTGAGACACTCACAAAGGCCAACCTGGAGCCATTCTCAGGGTTTATGTTTACTGAATTTCAGTTGATTGTCTAGGCTGCTGTAGGGACTGGCAGTCTCTGGCTCAGTTTACCCATTGAAGAAAACCACTCCTGGGGGTGTATTTTGCTCTGCCTTTGCTGGGTGAGTTTTCCCTGTTGAGCCCTGTTGAGTTGAGCCTGACAGGTCTGGGCAGATTCCTGTGACATACTAAATGACCCTTTTGTTATCTTCCAAAGCCTGAGTTGGAGATAGCAGCTCAGCCCGGCATTTGTCAATATCAAAAAATGGAGATCTGTGGTAGATGGGGGTGAATGGGTGGCCTTCCCTCCTCTCTTCCCTGACAAGGAGTGAGGATGTCAGGCTTCCACTCATGCTGCCAGAATGTTGGTTCCTGGGTCATCTCTGGTCTGCAATCTGCAGGATGAAGATATCTGCTCCTTGTCAGTTCTTGCTGGTGTTGAGTAGAATGCGTCGGCCTGCTATATCTGGCGCCTTTGTCCCGGAGTCTCTGTGTTGCAGGTATGGCAGCTATGGCCGCCTCTGCCGCCGCCACAGCTTCAGCCATGGCTGCAGGCAAGTGCTCAGATCTGTCTCCTTGCCTGGATTTTCCCTCTCTGGCCAAACTCTCTGTACTGAGATGCCACACTTGATATATTTCTCTAGCCTAGGACTGTCCACTGGAACACTAAAACTGCTTTCTATGCGAGAGCTTGTCCTCTGCAATCTTCCTGCCACTCTGTTTTAGGAATCTTCCTTGGCTTTCTAACGTTAACCCTTCTACCCTAAAATTGATATGCCCTCCAATCTTGTCAGAGGTTGCATCTCATTGGAGCAGAAAAGTATAAGCCATAATCATTGTTTGGAACAACTGTAACATTTTACATACATTTCACTTAATTTAAGAACCAAAACATTGAAGTCATATTAATAGCAAATGTCTTCTGAGCTTATCAGTCTCTTAATAGATGATAATATTTAATGATACATCTATTTTTTTCTTCCTAACATCTTATATCTTAGGAAAATCTTTTTGGGTAACCCTGTGTTTCCTGATTAAAAGACTGGAACAAAGGCAATAATGAAAATACCTAAGGAAAATACTTCAAAACAATTAAAAAAGCAATCACAGTCACTCCTGTTTTCACCGGTTCGAACAAGAATATACCTTAATGTATCACGTTTTTGTTGCATTTAAATAGCAATAATTAAAAAAATTAAAAGAGCAATAATTAAACCTTAGTTAGCAGTGAAGAAGGGAACAGAAAACTTTATTTGAAGACACCTTGACTTTGAAGAATTCAATATAAGTATAATGGATTTATCTTGTTTTTCTATGTAGTTGCCAAAATAATAGCTAGCAACACCCAAAGGCAGGAAAACACCTAAGCCAAAGCAGTAAACTTTTGGCTGTAAAACAATTGTGAGCGTCTTACACTTTCAAAGTCAGGCTTGCAAAGAGGAAAGTGTATTTGCTTTGGTATGAACAATAGAAAATATGAAAATCTTGTATTAATGTTTTACTTATCTTGACTAGGATTGCTCAGGTTGGAGAAGAGAAAAAGTATGAAAAAGTTCAAGATTGACTATTCCCCAATATCATTCTTATTTATCAGCTATAGTGATGGAAGTAACCTGGGTTACACTTAGTATCATGCTTGTTTACATTTTGAAGCACTATTTTTTCTGGGTTATAAACTGCAAACCCTTGAGTACTAATAAAGGGTCATTTCCTACGAAAGGATTGTTGTTGGGTAAACAAACAAAATATCAAAAACTTAGCAGAGTGGAAACTAATTTCTAGCTATACCACAATTTGTAGGTGCAGATTTTGTTTTAAATTGTTCCAGGGGACCCATTTTTGTTATCTTCTTTTTCAACATCTAGTGCTCCTATAATATCATACACCATCCTGGGATGACTATATCTTTACTGGATTCTCTAATTTCTGTTGGAAAGTTAGGAAGGATAGAAAATTGAGTTTTTGTTTCTATTTTACCTTAATTTTTATTGCTTTAGAAAATGTAACTCAAAATGATATAAATTATCTTTATAATATAAGGAGACAGATTTGATTTCCATAATCTTACCCTAGCCTTGTACATAGCTTTGGAACTTAGTGTTCCCTAAATGTGAAAATAAAGATAGGGAGCTTCTTATTTAAATATTATTTAGAATTTCGAGTCTTCCTTTATGTAAGGCCCTTAGTGGTATATACATATCACACATGTGCACAAAGCCAGTGGCAAAATTTTCTTATTCTCAGAAACTAGGAAATGTAGTAATGTGGTGTCCCTGTAGTTGCATCAGGAAAAGGTTGTAGTTGAATTAGTTTACTAAACCAAATCTGCTGTAAAAAATTTCTACAAGTTAATTGGCTTGAATAATCCCTATTTATCATTTTACAGTTCTAAAGGATAGAAATCCAAAAGAAGTCTCACTAGATTAAATTTGAGCCAACTACAGAGTTAAAATATTTTTCAAATGATTTAGTGGAAAGGGCATTTACTTCCTGTTCTGCTTTTCAGAAATTCAGAATCTGGGTTGTCGTCTTTTCCTTTATCTTCTATCTTTACATCTTTCTGATGGTACTTACCTAATCATTTCCCTTTTCAACTACAGCTGGGACTTTTAAGTATCCATTTGTGTTACTTTCCCCATCTGATAATTATTCAAATTTGTGTTCCTTGGGTAATGAAAGGTGATTATTTTACATATATATATATATATATATATATGTATGTATGTATGTATGTATAAAGAAAATCTACATTTGATGGATTAGGTATGTGGGGAAAACAGATATATTGGGAAGGTTTTGGTTTTAGAATGAGTGTAGTATTCTTTCTACTATAAGCTGTTTTCCTTTCATTAATTTTGAACAACATGTTTTTTCAATGAAATATAACTAGAAAAAATTTAGTCCTTGAAAGCAATTAATCCTGATTAAAATATTGTCAAGTACTAGAAATACTAAATGCCAGAGAGCAGCTCCTGAAGCAGTTCTGGCACTATCACTTTTTATACATTCTGCTTACAATCTTCACTTTTCAAGACCATTTGATTATTATTATTTTGGAATTATGGTAAATATTTATTTGACTGCTATTTTTAAAGAATTCACCACCCAATACTGGTTCTCTTTTTCTAACTTTTTTCGGTCTAATGTATTTCTGAAAGAAACACAGCCATTTGAATTACATGAACTGCTTATTGAAATTGAATAGGAGTGGAGAGGAAAAGAAGAATAAAGATGTCTCTGTGGATATGTCACATTAAAAATGTATCTAAGAGCCGGGCGCTGGTGGCTCACGCCTGTAATCCTAGCTACTCAGGAGGCTGAGATCTGAGGATCGCGGTTCAAAGCCAGCCCGGGCAAGAAAGACCGTGAGACTCCTATCTCCAATAAACCACCAGAAAACCGGAAGTGGCGCTGTAGCTCAAGTGGTAGAGCACTCGCCTTGAGCTGAAGAGCTGAGGGACAGCGCCCAGGCCCAGAGTTCAAGCCCCACAACCAACAACAACAAAAAAAAATGTATCTAAAAGCTATTTATCTTAAAATCATCTATTTTTCATTATGTTTAAGATTCTGATAAAATTTAGCCTCTCAACTCACACAGCGTTAATGTAGTCTTATTTAATGCCTCCCAAAAGCAAACAACAAATTACTATTTATTTAAAAATTATTTTTTAAAATTTAAAAAAATATCATTTATTTTAAAAACTATATGTTAAAAAATTAGTCAAGGCAAATGGTTTATTAGATATTTTAGAGTCATGTTCAGATTCTATGATGGAAGCCAGAAAGGGAAAATAAAATCATGTTTTTATTCTTCCTCTTGCCACTCTGATATACTTCATATATTTCTGAAAGAATGAAATTCTGGCTTTGAAGCCTTTTGCTTGATATCCACAATGTGTCATTCTTCCTTTATAAATAGGAGAATTTGGTGAAAGGATGAGAATTCACAGTAGAAAAAGTAGAAGAGGAAAAGAGAAGGAGAAATCTAGATATTTTGTTCTTCCTTATCTCAATCACAAGGTCTGGATAATGATTGTGGATATTAGATACAGTGCTCTAGAGTGATTAAACACATTTATAGAAAAAGTTAGCCCCACAAGTGATCAAGTAAACAATGCTTATTTATTAAAAAATGTAATAACATCAAACAGAAAGTGTTCTCTATTTGTTTAGTACATGTTTAGTATTTGTTAAATTCTGGTATGCTATAGTTAACTATCATAAAGGTATACAAGAATGGTAAGAAACTAGTATTTTATTATCATATTCTAATATTAGCTTAATTCTTAATATTTTTGAGTTTTGCCACAATTTCACAAGCTATATTCTCCCAGTATATAAGTTGAAAGAAGATTCCCTCTCTATATATTCTATTTTTATAGCTAAGGGAAAAGAAGTTTACTCTTAGACACAGGCAATGGGATAGAAATCTTCCCCTAGTAATAGCCTTTGAACATTTGTGGTTCATTTTTGTAAGCTGAAGTAAGTCACATGACCCATCTTGACATTGCAGAGTAGAGGTAAATCTCACCTATTGGAAGCTGATGCAGGAAAGAGTAATATGTCAAGATATGCAAAACTTGGGATAAAGAGGGAAAAGAAGAGAACTATAATAAAATCAATCATACTTGCAATCATCACATGTCTCTGCAGGAAGGAAACTATTATGTACCTTTGTTTCTAAAACTACTGAGATCTTCAAATCATGTCTTTTATGCTTGGATATTACTGGAATTAGAGAACATTTTGATACTGAGACAGCATAAAATCTCAAAGAAAGCTGGAGTAATCATTCAATACTACCTTTTGTTCTGCAAAGAAAAGAAACCATTTTATATACAATAATTTATACTTTCTTACCTAGAATCTTTTTTTTCCAGAAATGGTTTTTATTAATATATGTGACTATCCACCAGAATAAATGTCTTCATTTATCTGCATCTTGTGCCGACAATATAGTCAATTAGATGGAAGTGGGAGTTCATCAATAGCACTTTTTAAAAACGCAAAATATGTGGACAGGGAGCCAATATACATATTTTTCCACCATCACTTTCCACAACCTCCTTCTTTCTTCCTTCCTGGGAAACACACCAAATCTATAAAAAGGCTTAGATATTTGGCTCTTGACCTGGAAAATGGAAACAGAATGTTATGGATGTCGGAGATAATGGCCAATAGTGTTTTACATAATAATGTCACATGCAACAGCCCTATGAGTGCTGCAGGTCTTAATACTACCTCTTTAGTGATGTGATATTAATGTCAGCCTTACTGGACTTAGTATTGTTTTACACTTCCTTTTCTACCACCTGGCCTAAATTATAATACATATTAATGGAATGAAATGTAATGCCATCTTAAGAAAGTTCCATTTAAACAAGACTCAGAGTCCATTTAAACAAAACTCAGAGTCAAGCCTCTGAGTTCAAGCCCCAAAACCAGCACAAACTAAACAAACAAGCAAACAAAAAAAAACACATATTTCTTTGGGGCCATCCTTAAAGCACTGGTTTGAAAAGAGGCTCCTTTTGCTGATCAGACTCACTGGATACTGCTCTTTGGAATCCTTATTGCTATGGGGAACTCAGGACCAGATTAAAGTTATGGATAACTGACTCCTTCAACAAGAGAATCATGTCAAGAGTGAAATATCCATGTATAAGGCACTTTAAAATCTCCATTTCTTTGTTTCTTTGTAGTAGAATACTTTTAAAACAATGTTATTTCCTTTTTTTCTATACTGGCCTTCAAATGGCGTATTGTTTCCTTTTGTAATACTCTAAACTAGAAGTTTACAGACGATTTTTATATGAGTAAATAACACACTCGAAAAAATTCAGGGACAGAGTTTCCTTAAAGCCTTGGATTCTGTTCTTGTACAGTAAAAACGACAGCACAAATTAACTTGAACTTTGTCATTTCTCTGTTCAATTCTTGTCTTGGAATCAGTTTCCACTTGCAGTAACAGTTCTTTCCACTTGCTTCAAGTAACAATCTATGGTGCTGCTCCAGGTAAAGTTAACATTTTGTGGCTTCATTGAAATAGCATAAGTACATCTTTGTTCATGAGGTACCACGTGTTTCAGAGACAACTTAGTAATGAGAAAATATGGAATTTGCATGCCTTATAAAACATTATCCATGTACATGTAGCCCTGTAAGATGTTAACTGAAATGGACCCCAAGATAGACACAAGTTGTTTTTTTTCCTTGCTATTGTTTTTAATGTATCTAACATGTACTATGTGATTTTTTTTGTTTCTCTTCTATTTTCTTCCTCTATGGTATAAATCCTGTTTTTACTGTATATGATGTTAATGACTTGCATATACTTTTTTCTAATGTGGGGAGGGGAAGGGAAATAACAAAATGTTGAAACAAGGATACAGCATGACCCAAGCATGACCCATTGTAACAATGAGTTGTACAAGACAATATGTAGAAAACGAATTTTACAACGTGGGAAGGGGAGAAGGAATTTGGGGCAGTGAGGAGGAAAGGGATGACGGGGAAAACCAAAAGAGGAGGTCACAATGCTTAATAGATTATGTGCTCATTAACTTACTTATGTAACTAACCCCTCTATACAGAAGTTTTACAATAAAAAACAGGAGGAGGAGTTGCTTTTACTGTATTACATGTCAGTATAATTTGTGGAGGGGAAAGGGGAAAACAATTCGTTTAAATAGGGATACAAGTGGACCCATTGAATCAATGAGATGTGCAAGATGTTATGTCGAAAACGAACTTTACAACTTTGGTTGGGGGGAAAGCATTGGGGGGGGCGAGGGGAGGATGGGAAGGGATGGGAAGGGGAAACAAAGGAGGAGGCTACAATGATTGATAAGAAATGTACTCATTATCTTGCCCATGTAATTGTAACCCCTCTGTACAGTATTTTCATAATAAAAAAATCTATATAAAAAAGAAATAAAAAAATGTAAAACTTTTATCCTGGATTACATTAAGTTCAAATTTCCTACGTGCCCTGTAAATTAAGACCAAGTATAAATGGGAAGGAGGTTCTCAGAAATATTTTTTTTGTTTGTGTTGTGTATTATTTCCCAAGTGTATGTAAGTTAACAGTTGAAGAAACAATACGAATAATAGGAGAAAAAGAAGTTCTGTGCTTAAGTATAATGGTTCAATAGAGTATAGAAGACAGCAAATAAGACAACTTTGAAACAATAAAGCCAAGGCCAGTATGTAGATTGATGGAGTGATATAGACAAAACATTACTACTAAGTGGAACATGAAGGATGAGGCCACTGTTTCTTCTACTAGCTCTAAATCATGGCAGCTAGTCATGCTAATTTGTAAAAAGTAGAATGGAAGAATAATTCTATTTCCAAAGCAAGTCAGATTTAATAGCATGGACTTAACTGGAAAAAATGCCATGTTGAGAGAGCAGGAATTATAGTAGCAATGAACTGGTGGCTAAGATCACATTTCTTTTTTTTTTCTTTTCTTTATTTTTATGTTTGTGGGCTTGAACTCTGGACCTGGCACTGTCCCTCTACTACTCAGCTCAAAGCTAGCAGTCTACCACTTGAGCCACAGTGCCACTCCCAGTTTTCTGATGGTAAATTGGACATAAGTGCCTCAGAAACTTTCCTACAGCTTAGACTATACACTCACAAAAATGCTTCTAGTTTAAAAGTTGATACTCCTGGAAAGATAAAACCTAAGAATGTAAAGGAGTCTGGGAATTTCATTTTGCATCTAGCCTCAGCAGAACAGTCTTTGGGACACTAGCTATACTTAACCAGCCAAAAGCTGCATTGGAAGAATGGCTCAAGTGATGGAATACTAGTTATGACCAAGATTGCTGAATAAGAGCTTGAGAATTTTTTTCATACATACATACAAGTATGCACATACACACAGAGGAACTTATAGGTGCAAACACACATATGAAACAATTCTCAGAATGTGTACAAAAGTTAGAAAATAATAGAAAATATATCCTGAGTAATACTAGAAAAAGTGATAATTTTTAATATTAGAAAGTTCCCAAAAAAGCTTGAGAATATTACATAAGTAAGGATCAGAGATAGTAAGAAAGTCAAGTAATCATTATTAAAAGGATTGGATCCATGGAGGAATGAATCTGAGACCCCTGCAGGTGCATCTGAAAATGTTCATATCCTGTGTCAAATGTTAGAACGTCTTTGAAAATTGTACATAAACAGTCTGAGCAGTCAGTCCAATGGATAAGATCATCGGAGAAGTTCAGAATTGCTAGTCTGTTACTCGAGTAAATAAACAAACAAATTTTGGCAGGGCAATGTGATACAAGCCTGGAATTCTAGCACTCAGTCTAAGACAGGAGGTTAGAGAGTGGAATTACATAGCGATACCTACCCTGGACCAGATAATGTAGTTTTGTCTCAATGAAACATACCAAACAAGAAAGGGCTACACAATTGGAACTTTGGGCTAATTTTGTCATTATGTTTTGAGAAGTCAAGTTTCCTATTGAAATACAACTCATATATAATCCTCAGTTGTGCTTTAAATGATCTCTTCATTAGAGAACATTCCTAGATGCAAAACAGCTCATGATTCCCAATCAAAAATTTGAAAAAGTAAGCATCATTCTCTTGGATTCCAAAGAAATGATGAAAGATTACAAAAGCATAAGCCTGGAGAAATGGCAAAGTTCATCTAATGTAGGACTTTGTATACCTGGCTAAATCAGAAATTAGATTTAAAATAAATATTTTGTTTATAATTTCATATTCTAACAGATACTACAAAATTGTTTTCAAGTTGAAGATGTAATTTAGAAATTCACAGACAATTCTATTTGCCTAGAATATTCTTTCAAGTGAGGTATAATTAGAACTTAGTTAATTGCTAATTCCAACAGTTCATGTATGACATAATAATGTAAATAATCTAGACAGAGTTTCCAACAAATGGGTGCTATTAATTTATAAATTTAGAAAAAGAGTAATTTTTTGACACTTTGGTGTAACATGGTATGAAGGGAGTAACTGTGTGACATCTTTTTTCTTCTACCAACACAAAACACTGGAAGAAATTTCCTTAATTATGTAACTCTGTATACAATGAGAAAAAAAGCTAGGCTTGAGGTTTGTTTTTATTTTGTTTTGCTATTTAGTTTGTCCTGAGGCTTGACTTCTGGGTCTGGGCACTGTCCCTGAGCTTGTTTATGCTCAAAGCTACAGCTCTTCTACTTGAACTTCAGTGCCACTTGTGTCTGGCTTTTCCTTAGCCGTTTATTGGAGATAAGAATCCAAAGAACCTTCCTGCCAGGGTGGGCTTTGAACCTAATCTTCAGATCTTAATACTCAGATATTCAAATTTCCTGAATATCAATGATAGATAAAATAATAATCATATATACTAAAATAAATATAAAATAAAAATAAAAATAAAAAATCTTTGCAAGTGTTCTTATCTCAATAATATTACTATGGGAAAATGATGCAGCAAAGTTTAGTGTAGTGTTCGTTGCACAATTGGGAGGGCATCACAGCAGAAGTGTACTATTTTTTCACAATAATGTTAAGCTAGTCATTAGGTGAATTTAGAGAATTTTATGGTGCATCATACATGTTGGAAACTTTTGGGTTAGGATAAATTTACGGCATAAAACCTTGGGAATGATTGTCATAGAAACAATAGCTTACTCTGATGAACAAATGTTTACTCTTCTGGAATTAATTATTATAGATTGTTCATAGGTTTATCCTTACCAGAATGTGGGTCTTTTTCCTGTTGACTTTTAAATATGTAACGTCACATTGGAAACCACATTTATTGCAGAATTAAATAAAATGCAAAAAGATACTGTTTTAAATGAATCTGGGATGGCATGTTCAGAATTTGAACATGAGTATTTAGTAGTCAAAGGAATTTTGAAGAACACATATATTCTGTCCTCTTAACAATTATTCAGTTTTAAGTTAGGAGTTTCCATAGAATTGAACTGTATTCTGTTTTACTATGAGACATTACTAAAATAATGTGTGTTTCAAAATAATGGCAAGTATATTGTGAAAATATTGATGATGTCTATATTATTATATTAATATAATATAAACTTTAGAACTATCATTCATGATTTGGGCCTACTAGGCCCTGAGTTCAGATCCTAGCACTGCCAAAAATTTAATATTGGAGTAAGAAGTCAAGTGTGCCACCAGTTTTCCTTTCATGGGAGAGTCCTGGGTGTCAGGCATGATGGAGAACACACCTAGAAATCTAGATGCTCCCTCCATTGATTTTGTTTGTACACTCAAACAACTACTGATGCTTTTGCTGTTGCTATGGATCAATGGGTACTTTTGCTTTCTTTGTTCATGTATTTTTTATTATAAAATTGATATACAGAGGGTTTACAGTTACTTAAGTCAACTAAAGTGTACAGTTCATTTTATTTTCTAAGTTTCAAATTTTGAACTTATATATTTTCTTTTGATTCCCTAGGATAATTCTTTTTTCAGAGTGTTGGATTAGTTAATTTAATTTTGCATGATTTTTATACATGTAAATTATTCAGACACATATATTTTGCTTTTAAAATATTTATCATGTGTATATTTAAAAATTATTTTCTAATTTTTTTATGGTTGGTGAATTTAAATAAATTTATTTTCTTATACTTCTAAACATATTTTTCAGGCAATAAATACTTACTGTATTTTCAAGAAGCACATACTTTATTAAGAAGGGCTTCATTACCTGGTCACTTTTTTGTAAATATTTGTACTTGAATTTAAAAAAAGTTTGAGCTGGGCATGGTGATTTATGGCTTCCATTTTCTAGCTATGGTAGGAACTGCAAATAGGGTTTTTAATTCAGGAGAGCCTGAGAAACTGAGAGCTTATTATAAAAATATCTAGAGTGAAATGATTAGACATATAGCCATCCATAGCGAGATATAGAGCACCTGGTTATTATATTCTAAATCTTGAGTTACAACACCAGTAACATCAATCTTTTGTCAAAATAAGGAAATATGTTTCAAAATGTTTATTATTTAAAACTTGTTTGCAAAGGTTCTCATGTCTTCTATTTCTTAATTTTCAATTTAATCTCTAAGAATCCAAGTATATTGTGACTATTTTATTTCTACTAAACTTTTACATAGTAAGAACAATATTATGATTTCATATATTAACTTACTTTTATTATTTGTGATAATTTCCTCTGTTTAATATGATAATATCAATATTCCAAATGTGTGTATGTAGTATATGTGTGTGTGTGTGTGTGTGTGTGTGTGTTTATTTGGTTTTGGTGTGTGTGTGCTTTGTGTGTACTTTGTAGTGTTTGGGAGATCACACAATTGTTTCACATATGCTAGGCCAATGTTTTAGCACTGAACTATCCTGTCTAGTTTTAATGTAAATAGTGTTTTATTACTTTTAAATTTTCATTCTTAGTATGTTTTTTGAAAATTATATATGATAAAATGTGATCCATATTCTATCCACTATAGCAATTTTTATTATTTTATTGTTATTTAGAATATTTCCACCGCCTCTCCACTTCCAAATCCATCATTTTCACCTGTGGTCCTTATCTCTAAGAATATCACTAACACAGTTGCCAGCCAGACCTATGGAAGCACTTTAGATTTCTTCTTACCCTTCTACTCCCTTCCATTAGATATGATGAATGATCAAGATTTTCTGAGTTTCTGTCACTAATATGATTTCGATGTACTCCTTTTTATGCCCCTGACACCAGCCTGTTTCATTTACTCATCACTGTCACCTAGTCCTAAAACAACCATTTCCAAAGTATGCTTTTTCCCTGTATTATTTTCATATTGGTCCTCTCCATAACCAAATTACTCTCTTTCTAAGCACACAGAGTGAAGAGCTCAGACATATATTCTAGTATTATTTACTCACTACATTGATAGTTAGTCTGACATTTCTCATTTGTAAATGGATGTAATCTACCAGAAATAATGGATATATTTGTTGACTTCTAGAGCAAGAAAAAAGAAAAGTGAAGAGTCCTTACATTTTCCACCTTACCTTACAAATAAGGAAAGAGTAAAATTCAGTTTGTGTTTGCTATTGATAAAGATTTTACTTTGCTTCTTTTCTCTCTTCATTCTTTTTGCCTTGAGTGTTTACCTATTCGTTCTCTTATTTCTTTGGAAATTAATTATCATATTACTATTACAATCTCTTTACATTGTAACAGTCTATAAAATGCTTTATTTTCTATTTTATTTTTTCCCATCTTCTCTGTCTCTCAGTGCACAGTATTAGGTGGATTAAAAAGAAATGGTTCAGGAAACTTTGATTATTTTCCTCCTTCTCTTCTCTGAAGTTTCTCTGATTTTTGAAACACAATACCAATGACATACAGATACTATGTGGTCCATCATTCTATTCTATCCCTTCTCATTCTCCTCTGTTGTACAGCTCAAGTCGTTATCACTCAGCTTTATTATGCGATAGTGTTCCTAAATTTTAACTCATTCCTAAATTAAATTTAGCTGTTTCAAGCATTATCTAAAGACAGTTTTTTTCTATATATATATATCTGGGGTCTTTTGTTTTCACAAGGTGCAAAATATGAGTGACTATCAAACATCTAGATATCTCTGTAGAAAATTGTTCCACCTACTCAATAAACTCATATGTAAATTCAAGGAATACAGGTCAGCCAGAAAAATTTTTTAAAATCGTATAGCTTGAGCCCTCATACTAGATTTGAATCTTATTACCATGTTTAGTAGTGAAGACAACATAGCTCTGCTATAAGAACAGACACATAGAAGAATGTAACAGATTTGTCAAAAATAAATTTTTAGTTTTATGGTCAATAGATTTTGAAAAGGATGCCATTACTTTGTTGGTATAAAGTCACAAATAGTTTCATGCAGAAATAAAAATAAATTTTACCTCTTGGCTCTAAGGCCTATGTCTTTTTAAGGTAACGGCAGATATGTAAGTGGTATTATGTAAATTGTGTAATGTGCTTACAGCTGTATTGAAGAACATACTCGATATATCATTGGAAAACATTGGTTATTGAAAAGCATCTATATGAGAAAGTTTTTTAACTAATCACACTAAGTTGGAAACTACATCTTTGTCCATCAAAATGTAGAAATAAACGATTTTATTTATAAACAAACAATGCTACCAAGAAAAATGAGTGTACAAGAAAGAGACTGCCAGATGCCTGTGGCTCACAACTGAAATCTTAGCTTCTTAGGAGGCTGAGATTCAAAGACAGCCTAGGCAAGGAAAGCCTGTTACTCTTATCTCGAATGAACCAACAAAAAAATGTGGCCCTGTGGCTCAAGTGGTAGAGTGTTAGCCTTGAGTTGAATTACACAGGGACAATGCCCAGGCTTGATACAAGTCACACAACTGGAAAAAAGGAAGGGTTAATCAAAGTACTTTTCCTATTTTATAATTATGAGAACATTCTTTAGAAAATGAACCCTGATGTACACCAGAATTGGAGTCAGAGCTTAAGGATCAAGTGTAGCACATCCATATGCCCAGCCTCTCAGACTCTACCATTACAACCTGTGTGCTAAAGGGATCTGAAAGGTCCAATGTTCAAAGGCTTAATATGCTCCCCAAGCCCTTTGTGATAAGCAGTTGACTTGTATTGTCAATGTCATTACAGTTCTGAACCTAGCATAGCACCAGTAGCTCACATCCATCACCCTAGCTCAGGAGGCTGAGGTCTCAGGATCACAGTGTGAAGGCAACCAGAGCAGGAAAGTCTACGACACACTGGCTTCTACTTCTACAAGATCAGATGATCAAGAACTTCCTGTGTTTCCCTTGGTGATGAGAAGTTACTTGCACTCTAAATGTTCTTAGAGTTCTCTAGCTATAGAAGAAGGAAAGAAAGATCATTGACCCACCCTGGGTTCAAATGAGGTTCTCAGGATCCAAGCCCTAGCACTGTTGGCAGGAAGGAATCCAGTATAACACTGTATTTGAAGGCAGAAAACAGTTGCAAAAGCCAGGTTGGGTGAAGACACAAAGGCCTGCGGGATTAGGAGGCACAATGTACACACTCAACAGGGAAGTGAGCTGCAAAACCACTTCATTCATTCCAGGCACAGTCAGCGATGGGGGGAAACCTGAGAAATTTATTAGAGTTACACCAGGGTCAGGCTTTTCTCGGCCTCTTCAAACAATGACTAATAACCTTCTTCCCTCAGGTGAAGGGAGCCTCAGGCTATCTTTAAGATAGAGAGCCAGTTTAGTGAGAGAGAGAGGGGAAGAACAGAGTAGAAAAACCCTGCTCTCTTGTCTTAGGGAATGGGTTTTTGAGTTTCCATCTGTCAGATTTGAAGGCCCTTCTTTTACCTCTGCCAGTCCATTCTCCTTCCTTCATTCTCCACAACATTAATGCAAATCCCCAGTCCAAGAAGAGTCAGGGCACTTTTTCTTCTGTCTCCCAGCAGCTGAGTTAGAAGCTGTCTCTGCCCTCTTGAATCTAGGGTCTCTGGCTGCCTGAGAAGTGGGAAAGTGATAGTCTTCCTGCTCTGTGGTTGTGTGAGGGAAATGGTGGTAGCCTGGCAAACTGCAAAAGGCCTCATGACTGGGAATTGTACCAAGCTAGGAAATATGTATTCAATACAATGAGTTTATAACACAGAGACTGCTTTTATGACATTGCATGTTCCAGGGCTCCCCTCACTGATCCCAGGGTAGCGAGAGGGTTTCTCTGCATGCCAGGCCTGCTGGAAGAAGTCTCTCTCATTGTCTGGATAGGCAGGCAAAAGGCCTCACTCCTGTACAGCTCTGTAACAGATAACTCCATCTGGACCAATTAGTGAGGAGGAGTGTGGGAGAGCTCTGAAGGTCAGGAGAAAAAGGACTCTCTTACCCCAAGCTCTCTCTCTTCCCAGTGCAATGTTTTGACAGGAAACCTTCATTTGTGCCACCTACCATGGCAAGCCATGTTCTGTGCTCTTATCCTGCCTTTACGAGACTATATTCCGGTGTTAAATGCTCAATATTATTCAGGAGTCCTTCTGGGAGACAACTAGGGCACTGAACCTAATCAAATGTTTCAATCACAGCGATAATGGGCCTATGAAAGCTCTCATAGGTTTCCAGAAGCTTGGGAAATCAAAGCACATGTTGGATATCACAAAGTTTCCTTTCATCTAGGACTGGTGAAGCTCGTCAGGTTTTGAAACCTTTGACCTCTCCTATTTGGGCCCTGGGTGGCTAGGTTTTGTGGTTGAACACAGGGCCTGCGTGATGACCATGAGCTCAGAGCAGAAGTCTAATGCTTTGCCATTTTGTGTCACAGCTTCACTTCTGCTTTCTCTATGTGTGTGTGTGCATGTTTGTGTGTGTATGTGTGTGTGTGTGTGTGTGTGTGTGTGCGTGCGCATACACGAGTACTGGAGCTTGAACTGAGGACATGAGTACTGTACCTAGTTTCTCTTGTACAAGGATTGCCCTCTACTACTTGAACCACAAAGGCACTTCGGGCTTTTTCCTAGTGATGTGGTACTGAGAAATCAAGCCCAGGGTTTTGTATATGGAAAGCACTCTACCACTAAGGCATATTCTCAGCTCTCTACTTCAGGTTTGTTAGTTTCTTTCTTTTTTGTTGTTGTCGGTTGTAGGAGTTGAAGTCTAGGCCTGGCTGATGTCCCTGAGCAATTCAGCTCAAATCTTATGGTCTACCACTTGAGCCACACCACCACTTCTGGTTTCCTGGTGGTTCATTGGAGCTAAGTGTTTCAAGGACTTTCCTGCCCAGGCTAGTTTTGAACCATGGTCTTCAGATCTCATCTTCCTGAGTAGCTAGGATGACCGGCATGAGCCACAAGCACCCAGCTTCCACTTCAGGTTTCTTAGTGGTGAATTGGAGATAATAGTCTCATGGGACATTTTGTCTGGGATATTTTGGAACCCAGATCCTCAGATCTCAGCTTCCTGAGAAGGCAGGATGACAGACATCGGCTATAGAACCCTAGTCCCTGGCACACTGCTGCAAGGGGGTCGTTGGCTCCACATGGTGGAGTGCTAGCCATGAGCCCAAGAAGTAAGGGTCAGTGCTAGCCTCTGAGTTCAAGGTTCATGACAGAGAAAAAAAACCAAACAATTGTCTTCAGTAGGCAACTCATGAGTCTTCAGTAATACATAATTTTGTCCCTGCCATGTGGACATATCTGAACCTCAATATTCTTGTCTGCATAATCATCTCAGTTGTGGAGCTCTTACAAGAATAAAATGAAAGAATGCAGCCTTTGAAGGACAAAACAAATATCACTCTTTACAGGACTCAGTACAAGGCATCCTGTGAAAGTCTTAGCACCCAGCACCCAATGCAGGACTCAGCACACTGCACCCTGTGAAGGACTCAGCACATAGCATTCTGTACAGGACTCAGCACACAGCACCCCGTGAAGTACTCAGCACCTTAGGAAGGACTCATCACATAGTTATATCCCACAAGCTGTCATTAGTATTATGGTGCTTTCATCAGTATCACCATTCTTTCAGAAACACATCACAAACTGCACAAAGTTAACATCTAATGATTCAGAGGAATGTTTTTTGGAGGGGAGTAGTCAGCCACAGGGATTGCACTAAAATGTTGGGAGTACTGTCCTAAGATCTTTTGCTCGAGGCTAGAGCTCTACCACTTTGACCCACATCTCAGACTTTCACATATCTTCTGCTAGGACTGGGTTTTAAAACCATCAGTGTCAGATCTCAGCCCCTGAGTATCTTGGATGACAGGGGTGAGCAAGCCAGCAGCATCTGGTTCCGTGGAGCTGGGTTGCAGTGATATACCTCTGGCTAAGTCAGGTTAGATGGCAGCTGTCAGCACCAGACTCCCGGCTTGCTCTGTGATGAGGTATTTGAAGTCCTATCCATAGAGAGTTGCTGTCACAACATTCAATATTTTTTGGTACCTATCCTGGGTCTTGAGTAAGGGTCTAGACACAGTCCCTAAGGTTTTATGCTCAAAGCTAGTGCCTGACTTCTTGAGCGACAGCACGACTTCCTGATTTTTATGTGCATCTGGTAGTGAGGAATCGAATCCAGGGTTTGGATGTACTAGCCATCACTATACCATTGAGCCCCATTAGTGACAAGTGTATAAACACATAAAGGTGTAGATTGGCATATATATATATAAAACAAGAGAAACATGTCTGTATATTATGAAATTACATATATTACTACCAATTGTTGACAATCAAATTATTCCTTCCATTTTTAAATATCATGGTTGAATACATAATAAAGTATTAATTGAACATTAGTCAATGTAGTGTAATTGTTGTGTATAATTTTATATTATACTCATACACTAAGTACTAATTTAATTGTTACTTTTGTAACATTTGTATGGATGCATATTGCAATGCATTTCTTAGAATCTCCCACCAATCCTTAGTGGCAGTCCCGGGATTCAAACTCCAGGCCTAATTTGAAGTTTCAGCTATTGCTTCCCTAATAGCCAGCCAAACATCAGCATGAAAGGTCATGTGCACTTTTCGGCCTTGTTATTTAGACCCAGGATGGTCACAATGCAAGGGGAAAAAATGTAAAACCACCTTCCTGAAGTTCTCTGTTTTAACCTTCTCCTTTTTATTTTTGCCAACCCCGATATTTGAACTTGGGTCTTAATAATACAGGGCCAGCTGTGGTAGAGATGCCAAGACCTGAGTTCAAGCCCCATGCTTGGCCAAAAAAATAAATTAAAAATAAATTAAAAGCCCTGGCTTGGAATTTGCAACATTTTTCTGGCAGGCCTGTATTTGAAATCAGGGTCTGGGTAACTCTGTGGCACTGTGAGTGAAGAGGAAGCTCACTGTCCTTGAAGACAAGAAATTCAGACCAGTTCCCAGGGCCTGAATTGAAGTGCCAGCACTGGAAAAGTGAGTATAGCGTTTATTATCCTTATTTATTTAGTATTATTACACATACAACATTTCATTTATTACATCCTATCACATAGGATATATTTGCATATGGACTATACATCATACTGAGACCCAGGGCTTTTTTTCAGGAAAAAAAATGTTTCAAAAGTGGCTTCTTACTCCATGAATGAGACTGAGATGAGAGGTCATGGGTCAAACTCAGCTCGGGGGAGGAAAGTTAGTGAGACTCTTCATGTCAATGAACTACCAAAAACCAGAAATGGAGCTGTGGGTCAAGTGTTAGAGTGCCAGCCTTGAGGGAAAAAGTTAAGAGATCAGAGACCATACCCTGAGTTCAAGCCCTGGTACTGGCACAGAAAAAATAAGGAAAACCTTTCAGGAGTACCCAGTCCAATGTGGAGAAAGGCCATTATCAGCTGGGCGCCAGTGGTTCATACCTGGCAGCCTAACTACTCAAGGCTGAGACCTGAAAATCAATCAGGATTCAAAGCTGGCCTGGGCAGACTCATATCTCCAATGAATCACCAAAAAGCTGGGAAGCAGTGCTTCTGTAGTTCATGTGGTAGAACACCAACCTTGAGCAAACAAGCTAAAGGATAGCATCTAGGCTTTGAGTTCAAGTCCCGGTAAAAACATAAACACATACACACACTCACATACTCTAACATCCTTGTTATGTGCCAGTGGCTCATATCAGCAATCCTAGCTACTCTAGGCTGAGATCTTACGATGGCAGCTTGAAGCCAGCCCAGGCAGGAAAGTCCATGAAACACTTATTTCCACTAAACTACTAAAAAAGATGAAAGTTGAGCTGTGGTTCAAGTGGTAGAATGTTAGCTTGGAGCAAAGGAAGCTCAGGGACAGTGCCTAGGCCCTGAGCTCCAGCTCTAATATTTTTTTTAGACACCCTTTGCCAGCCCCACAGCCAATAAATCCAGATTTTGGTCATACTAAATCTCACTTCCACTCCTGCCATTTCCACAGCACTGCTACAAGTGGCCGGTGTGTGGCCAACACTGGGTGAACATACACAAGGGGGACAGAGCCAGGTCAAGCTAATGCCCCAGAACTTTGAGGTATTGGCCATACCAGTCTCTCATCCCCCAGTTCCCAGGCCCTGGAATCTAAAGTCTGTGCCTCTGTATTCTGGGCATCTGGAATTGTCTAGAAGGACCAGAGAGTCCCAGCCAGGGCTGGAAGACAGACTTTCCTGTGATAAAGTTTGTTTACATTTCCTAGACACTGACCAATACTTCCAAGCCATCTTGGCCTCACCTTCCATGTCGTCCTGGATCCCCTTGCTTGGGTGGTCTTCAGTCAGCTGTCACGCTCGAGTTGGCCAGAACCACCAGCAACCCCCCATTCCCTACTCCACTGCCAGCCTGTTTAGAGGGATGTGCAGTGGACCAGCTGAGGAAAAGGACAGGACATCCTGTGACTGAAGCCCTCCTTCTGAGGCAGAGGAAACCAGCTAGCACTGTTGTCCCAGAATTCCCTGGGGCCGGCCAAATATTTGGACAGCCAGACTTGTGCCCCAGAGAAAAGCTGGAACACAGGCCTCTGGCCATTTCGCACTCATTGTAGACCCGGATAGGGGGCTAAAGTCAAGGTTGACGTGGAGGAGGGGCACCATCTCAGGTCAGGAAGAGGCAGACAGGCACCCAGGAAGGGGACAGAGAAAGACAAGGGAAAATTACTCACACACACACACACACACACACACACACACACACACACACACACACACACACGGACATTCCAAGGCCTCAGCAGTTCCTGAGAACAGAACCATGAACTCTGTCCATTAGGATCACATCCGACCCATGAGAACATGGCACTATCATACACACACCAACTGTAGACACAACATTGAGCCTCTCATATACCTGTAATGTCTCATAACCCAGCATGTAATTTCCTACCGTATACATTGGTATGTGGAAAACTCAGCTACCTCTTTGTTTATTGTTTATCATGGGGTTTGAACTCTGGGCCAGGGTGCTCTCACTCAGCTCTTCAGCTGAAGTTGTGCACTCTACCACTTGAGCCACAGCACCACTTCCTGTTTTCTGATGGTTCATTGGCTATCAATTATCACAGACTTTCCTGCCCAAGCTGGCTTTGAACCGTGGTCTTTACAATTCAACTTTATGAGTATCTAGGATGACAGTTGTCAGCCACCAGCAGCACCAGGCTTCAACCACCTTCATATACCCAGAGGAAACTCAATTCATCAGGCCACATACTTCTTGCAACACTTGACTTCAGTCTTTGACATCCAGCATCCAAATCTATCCTTCAATGGAGAGAATACAGACACATCAATCCCACTCCTGAACCATTAGCCCACTCTGCCTGCCACGGGTCTCCTCTTCTTGAGTTCTTCATAAGGCACCGCCCATTCTAATGTGGTTTCAAACTAGGACAAACTTGGGGAGTTCTTAGAAATGTCTGTACAATGAGGCCAGCACCTAGTCTCTCAAACACAGCACCCCTACACACACCTCCACATCTTTATAGGCAAAGATGTTTTACTTTCTTTCTTTTCTTTCGGTTGTGAGGCTTTAACTCTGGGCCTGGGTGCTGTCCCTGTGCTCTTCATCTCATTGCGAGCACACTACTACTTGAGCCACAGCACCATCTCCGGTTTTCTATTGGTTTGTTGGAGATAAGAGTCTCAGGGTCTTTCCTGTCCAGGCTGGCTTTGAACTGTAATCCTCAGATCTCAGCTCTTGAGTACCTAGGAATAACAGCCATGAGTATCCAAAGATATTTTCCCAAGGTTTTGAATCCTATCCCCTCGGAAAACCAAGATCTGAGGACTGCACCGATGGATGCTGCCCTTGGCAGCAAAGTCCATGCGAACTCTTTATTTCCAATTAAACACCCAAAAAAAATCTGGAAGTGGAGCTGTGGCTCAAATGGTAGAGTGATATCTTATAGCATAAAATACAAGACCACACCCTAGTTTCAAGCTTTATCTAGCATAGACCCACCCAAGAAAAGGAAGCAGGTTGGCACACGGAAGCTCAAAGCTCACACATAATATTCAAGCCTCCAAGAACAGACCCCATCCTGATCTGATTCACTAGATTCTATGTCCTACATCATGGTAGTCTTAGATGGGACTGACAATGCACCAAGTTAGGAAGTTAAAGTACAGTCTCATACTGAGGATCCTCTGACATTATCAAAGCCTCAGGATCTCTCACAGTCCTGCCTAACCACTGGGCAGTGAGGTGAGGTCTAGTTATCCAACCACATGATATGGGAACCAAAGGGTTTCTTGGTCAAGGGACGGAGACTGGGGGGGTTGGGAGGCTCTAGGTCCCTCTCTCTTGGGAAGATAAAAAGGGCTGATCTATCCCAGGAATGTTCCTGTGTTGTGAGTATTATTAAAGAAGCAACCCTGCTCAGAGCCCAGTGCTTTGGAACCAGTCCTGGAACCTTCATTGTCTATGACCCCCCCAGACCCTGGCACACACTATAATAGTTTGTTAGATAAATAAATGAGCATCTGTCTATGACAATACTACAGAAAAGTCCCATCTGATCCAGGTAAGTATCCTCTGTGGGGGAGGGGAGACGAAGCCTCATATAGCTCTCCCACAGTTCTCCCTCCTCCCTCTTCATGCCCTCCTGGTGACCTCGCACTTAACTGTTTTGACTCTGAGGATATGAGCCACAATATACTCGCTGGATTCTGGGCCTTCTGGGATGCCTATCTTCTCAAAGATCTCTGCCTAGTGGCTGATCAGTTCTGTGGTACTCAATTCCCCACTCAGGTGTGAACGAGGTTGTCATGAGCTGAACATCTAGCTCAAGGGGCCTCCTCTCCTCCCCCTGGGACCAGCCGGGATGGTCTACCACATCCGGCCCCCAAGTTTCATGCTGCAGATAAAAGATCCTTGAGGCAGCCTGGGGCCTCTGAATCTCCCAGCGTCCAGTGTAGGTGCTGGGTATTGTCTCTATTCGCAGCTGGCAGGCTGGGGAAGGTGAGGCCACAATCTCTGCTCCCCACAATGCCCTCCACTGTGGTGGTCACCCTAAAGAGAGCAGGAAGAGATTCAGCAGCTGATGGAGAAAGGCAGTCAAGGCACAATGTTCAAAGCAGGATACAATATGGCTTGTGAACTCTGCCTGTGCAGCTTTGAATGTCATTGTTTGGTGGCTGAAATGGTCCATCTAATTTGACCCATAATTCCAGGCGTTAGTGGAAATTGCCAGCTTAAACAAGAACAACAACAAAAACCCTGGAAAATGTGGCATTTAATTTATCCCAATCAAACTTAAAAGTTTCCAAAGTCAATGGTCCCCTTTCCCTTCCAGACAGCCTACAGCAGGTTACAGAAACTGGCATTCAGTGAGCCCTAGCTAACTGACATGTTCTGATACTGAGTGGGCTCCAGTAGGGGGAATGGACTTGCCTACCACTATCCAGCTGGAAATGGCTCAAGCAGGACACAGATTGGAGTCTGCAGGACTCCAGGGAGGATTGACTACTGGTGCACTGCCGTGGGAGGGAATACACGCCACCAATAGGGGCATGGAGCCCTGTGCCCAGATGCCCACAGAGATCATGAATGCCCTAGGTAAGGTTCCCCTCTCATCCTCCGTCATGGTGAACCATCTGCCATGTCACACTGTACGCAAGCCCCCAAAACCTCATAGCTTCAAAGACCCTGCCCTGCCTTCTCTCCCATCTCATTACCTAATTATGTTTGGCAGACACATTCTCAACCCTTGAGTTAGCTCCAACTATACACACGAGAGCAGAGTGTCTGGCTGGAAGATTGTGGCTGTGGTCACACTCGCCTCACCAAACTTCTGGCTGGGGATAGAAAGACAGGTGTCCACTCTAGTCCAGGGTTCACACAGGTCTCCTAGGGGAGGCACATGCAGGCCCAGCATATACTGTGGGCTATAGGAAATGGGGAAGAAAGAGGTGGAAAGGGGAGGAAAGGAATATCTACTGAAATTTTCCATAAAGGAGCCATGAAACTGTGAAGGAGAAAACAAAGATTGTGGCTGGGCTCATACTTGGTATTGATGAAAGAAAGAACAAAAACAAATACACACAGAGAGAGAAATAAAATGCTTTTGCTGTTTTTAGACATGATGATGTAAATATATTTTCATTGATCTCATCTCCCTGCTCTCTTAACACACACACACACATACACACACACACACACACACACACACACACACACACACACACACAAATCCAGAACAGTGACAGAAGACTCTTCCATACAGCACCTGCAATTTGCCAAATGATCACTCACCTGAGTACAGTCAGGCTGTAAAAGGAGAAAGATGATCTCTCTCTCTCTCTCTGTCTGTCTGTCTGTCTCTCTCTCTCTCTCTTTGATGGTCTCTCTCTCTCTCTCTTTCAGTCTCTCTCTCTCTCTTTCATGGTCTCTCTCTCGGTCTCTTTCTCTCTCTCTCTCTCTCTCTCTCTCTCTCTCTCTCACACACACACACACACACACACACTCACACACTCAGAGTAGTGCCTCTCCTAAGTTTGTTGTTTCCTCATGGGGGACAATGTACAAACTAGAGCATGCAGGTTCCAATTCCCCATTCCCTTGTCAGAACCAAGGGCTCCCACCCAAGGGGAGCACCACTCTAATGACACAGCAGCACCTCACCTCTCACCTTCTCCAGGGCCAGACCCTTCCCCTTGGGAACAACCGGCCTTAACTCCTTTTTCACCAAAACCCTAGGCCAGGATGTGCGGTGAAGGAATCCTCAGAGAAGTGGTCCTCAGAGGCAGGATTGAAAACAAGCAGGGGGTCATGGGGTCCCCAGGGGGTGTCTGACCTGGAGTGGGGCGGTGTTGAGGAAATGGATGGGGTCTTAAAGGCTACATACATGGAAGTACTCCCTACTTCCAGCTTAGGTACTTCTGGGCAACTGTGTGGATTATTGGGGAGGACAAGGAGACCAGATGGACTGGGAGCACCAACAGATGCTGGTAGAGCTGGGAAATGTGATAACCCTATGATTACTGTTGACAGCTGGGGTGGAGGGGTCATGCTGGCTATATGTGTGATGGAGGAGTGTGTTCCTCCCAGATATTCACCTTCTATCTGACCCCCAGTGACCTCACCTCCCTAGTGGGCTTTTCTGGGTCCCTCCTCACATGAAAGGGAGACTGAGAACAGAGGTCAAGGACTCACACAGCAAGGGGGTCCTATCTTCTGCATCCAACACCCCCACCCAAGAAAAAAGCAAAAGACCCAAGAAGGCAGGTGTGGAGCTGCTGCAACCCACCTCTGACTAAAACCACCAGGCTCCCACCAGGGAGAGGAAAGGTGCAGATGTGGGGCTGTGGGTCTCTCACTGCTCCAGGCCAGGGGCTCGGTGGTGCCCCTTTCTCACCCAAACCTGCATCTCCTCATTTCCTGGCACTCTGACCACTAGGAATGGGGGTGGAATCCCTGGGTCCACCAACCCCCACCCTTGGGGCACATTTTTGGCAGAGCCAGGGCTGGCCTTCCTGGCACTGAGGAGGCATGGCGGGGATGCGAGCGGGGAGGCTGGAGTAGTGGGTCTGGTTCCACAGTGAGGAGGGGGGTGTTCAGGTAGGACACAAGGTTCGAGCTCGTGGGGCGGCCACCCACATGTGCTGCTGGGAGAAGCTGTAGGCTGTGGTACTGGGTGCAGCGGACAACAATGGCAGCATCATGGTGGATGCTCAGGCCCAGAGCAAAGGAATGGGGCCAGGGACTTAGTCAGGGTCCCAAGCCAGCCTGGGGCGCACCATTGCTAGATGACTCCAAGAGGCACCATGGGTCTGAGCAAGCAGTGACATATTTGAAATGCAATGCCTTGGGAGGGCAGGAGAGGGGACTGGGGCAGTGGCAGGCAGGTTGTGGGGCTGAGTGCCCCCCAGCCCCAGCTGAGCTCCCAACACAGGGACCTCAGGCTCAGGGTCTATGTGGCTTCTGAGACTCCCTGGGGCTGTGCAAGGGATGTGCCTGCTGTGCTGGCTTTGTGTGCTCTGTGCTCTTTGCCCAGACCCATGTACCTACAGCAGCAGAGGCCAGCCATTGACGCCGCCTGGCCTGGTGCATGTGTCTGCCCTTCTCTCTCTCTGCCCCCAATTCTCTGCCGTGTTGCCCCGCCCCCACTGCACAAGTGTTCCAGCCTGCCCCTGGCTACAACAGATATGTGCCCCCTCTGCCATGCCCTATCCTCCCCTCGGTCACGCCCCCTACCCCCTCGGCCAAGCCCTCTATCCCTGGCCTTGTGCTGCCTTGTCTCTGCCCTAAGGCTACCAGGCCATGGAAAAAGCAGCCTCATCTCAGCTCAGGGCTTACCCCCAACCCCAGCAGCTGCCTGGGGGGATCAAATTTCCCCTCAGCCCAACCACTGGGAGAGACTCTTCTCCATCCACCCCACACACCAAGCAAGTGCATGATGACCCTCTGTGTTTGTGTTTGTGTGTGTGTGTGTGTGTGTGTGTGTGTGTCTGATTGTCAGGGATAACTCCCTCTCAAGGACTCAGATCATAGCACCCTTTGGGATGTCAGCACACAGCACACTTTAAAAAAAATAGCACAAAGAACCCTATGTAATGGACTCAGCATGATGCACCTTTTGAAAGACTAAGCACATAGCAACCTCTGGGATCCTCATGGTAATCTAATGACCAGTAAAATTAAACATGCCATTTTGACATGAATAAACTTAAATATCATACTATTATGACATCATATGTCATAGTGACATTGTACACATATTGTGAATGCCTATTCTGTGATTTCATTCTATTTCAAGCAAGCAATATTGGTGGGTATCAGAAATCCATTGTGACCTCAAAACCATTGTAAGAAAAATCCCTTTCTGATATCACAGTGCCATTGTGATAACATTAACCTGTTGTGACATTACAAACCTCTCCTGTCCATTGTGACCTCATCACCAATGTGACATCACAAAGCCATTGTGATATCACATTGCTGTTTTGACATTACAATCTCCTTGAGAGCTCCCAAACCCATTATGATATCTTTAGCACCTTTGAAAAACCACATGGCCTTTGTGACACCACAGTCCCTTTGTGTATCCATATCCTCATTGTGAAATGTCAATTGAGATTAGATATGCCATTACAATATAACAAAGCATTTACAATATTATCATCGGTGTGACATCACATTGTCATTATAACAACATCATCTCATTGTGACATCACAATTCTGTAATGACATCATACCACTATGACATCACATTTTCATTGTGACATCATATATACATTATCAGTGCCTATCATGTGATCTCATTATATTTCAAATGTGGCATGTGGGTTCATATCAAAACCACATTTTGACTTCATAACCATTGTGACATCACAATCCCTTTGTGACGTAGCATTGCCATTGTGATATCTCTAAACAACTGTGACAAATCAAACATGTCCTGTCCTCATAAGTTTTGTGACATGTTGCCACTGTGTTATGTTAGGCCCATGAGAGCTCACTATTTTTGACATCATATTGTTTCAGATATGACATGAAATATTAGAAATATACTGTGACATCATGAGTATTGTGACATCACACTGCTAGATGTAATGACCATTGTGTCACATTGTCACATCACAAATGTGTTCTGACTTCATCACTTTTGTGCCAACAAATGCCTCTGGAATCCTCACAATCCCATTCTAAACTTATATACTCACTGTGAGTTAGGGACAATTGAGGTCTGGAATGATATTGTCACATCACAAACTACTGCGACATCACAAAACTATTTTGAAATCATCACTATTATGGCATCACCAACTAATTGTGACATAACAACATTCTTACATCATAATTTGACATCATATTGCAATTGTTTTTACAAACCTATTATGACCTCATCACATCTTAGAACATTTCTGGCCTTTGGGACATCAAGTTCCTTCTTTGAACTTGTATCATTGTGAACTTGTAGCAATTGAAATTTGAAATAAGATGTGATATTACAAACTAGTTTGACATCACTTACCCATTTTTATATCATTAACACTTTTGACAACAGAAACCTCACTGTAAACTAATGGCAATTAAGATCTGACATGCCATTGTGACATCACAATCCCTTTGTGACATCATCACCAGTGTGACATCAGATTGTAATTATGACAAGCTATAGTGACATCATAGCATTATGACATCGCATTGCCATTTTGCTGTCATAGACACATTGTGAATGTATATCCTGTGATTTCATTCTATTTCAAATGTAGCATATCAGTTGATATCAGAAACACATTGTGATCATAACCATTGTAACATTATGAATCCTGTGTGATGTCTTAACCAGTGTGAAATCACACTGTTGTTATGATATCTTTAGCTAATGGTGACATCACAAAATGACAATGACATAGCATTTTCCCTTATGTCACTGTGACATCATAGTCATATTATGAATGCCTAATCTGTGATTTCATAGTATTTGAAATGTGGCATGTGGGTTGATCTCAATTGTCATTAACTCACCATAAGTATATGATTTTGGGAAGGGATTCTGATGTCACCAAAGTATATATAGTCAAAGAGTTAAAGAACTAATAGGTCTGAGATGTCACAAAGTGACACCATGGTTATGATGTCCAGTGGTGTGATATCATGATGTTACACTGGATTTTAGATATCTGATATCATATCTGAAATATGAGATCAAACAGAGATTTTCAACTCACAAAGGGCCTAAAATATCACAATGGCATATCACAAAAGTTATGAGGACAGGAGAGGTATTTGATGTCACAATAGGTTAGTGATATAACAAAGGCAATGTGATGTAACAAAGAGATTTTGATGTGACAAAGGTTATGAGTTCACAATGGTTTCCTGATATCAACCCACATGGCACATTTGTAATAGAAATAAATCAAAGAACAGGCATTCACAATGGGTCTATGACATCAAAGTGACAATGTGTTGTCAAGGCAGCAATGTTTGATAGGATATGTACTCATTACTGTAATCCCTCTGTACACTATACTTACAATAAAAAATGCACAGAAGAAAAAATTGGTATGGTGTCATTGGGGTTTGGTGTTGTCACACTGAGATGATAGTGTCATGATGATGTGATTTCACAGTCATAATTATTGCACAAAATATTTGTGATGATATGATGCTATGTGTGATCACAATTTTCATTAGTTCACTATGAGGATATGGGTACACAAAGGGTCTGTAATGCCACAGAGGTCGTGTGTTTTGTAAAGGTGCTAAGAGTTCACAATTGCTTTATGATGTCACAATGTGATTGTGAAGGCACAACAACAACGGGATGTCACAATGGGTTTGTGATGTCACAGTGGTGATGAGGTCACAATGAGTTTGTGATGTCACATGAGTTTTCAATATTACAATAACAGGTCCAATTTCAATTTCTACTAATTCACAATGAGGATACAATTTCAAAGAAAGAATCTTAAGCTCCAAACAATATGATTTTAGTCATAACTTGTGTGATATGCTGACAGTAGGATATTTTAGGCCTTTTGCAAGCTTATATTCTGTTTTCAAACTCATAATAATTCAGGTATGACATATCATATCAGAAATTGACTCTGACATTATGAACATTGTGACATCACATTGATAGACATCAAGACCATGGTGTCACATTGTGAACTCATAAATCTGTTAGGACTTCATCACATTTGTGCCAACACATGACTTTGGAGACAACACAGACCCTTTGCGAACTCATATCTTCATTGTGAATTAATGACATTTGAGAACTGGCATACCATTGTGACATTTCCAACCAATTGTGACAGCACAAACCTATTGTAGTAGAAACACATTGTGATCTAATAGCCATTGTGGTAACACAATCCCTTTGTGACCCCACATTTCCATAGTGATATCCTTAACCTACTGTGAAATTCCAATCTTCTCATACTCAATCCAGGTATGAAATGTGATACCCGAATCCAGTGTGACATCTAGATCATGGTGACATCACTCTGATAGATGTTATGAGCATTTTGTCACTTTCTGACAACACACACCTGTTAAAAGTGCATCACTTTTGAGACAACACATGCCTTTAGAGACATCACAGTCCCTTTGTGAGCTAATATACTTATTGTGAGTTGACAATTGAGATCACATGTGTCATTTTGATATCACCAACCCATTGTGACATCACACACCTCTTGTAAACTCATCACCAGTGTGCCATCACCAATTGTGATATCAAAACATTATCAAGTCATCATATTGAAACATCACATTGCCATCGTGATATCACTGTGCCATTGTGTTTTCAAAAACCTGCTATGTCTTCATAGAGTTTTAGAAAATTCCTGGCCTTTTATACTTCAGTCTTCTTCTGTGAACTCATCTCCTCATTGTGAAATAGTAGCAACTGAAATTGGACATGTGATTATGAGATGTGAATTCACAAAACTATTTGATTTCACCACCAATGTGACATCACAAACCTATTGTGAGCTTTCATAGCCATTTGACATCACTATCACATTGTGACATCCCAAACCTATTAGGATCTCTTAGCACCTTTGAAAAAACATATGGCCTTTGTGACATCACAGTCCTTTTGTGTAACTATACCTTCATTATGAATTGACAATTGATATCAGACATGCCATTGTAACATCAAGAAACCTTTATGACATCACCAGTGTGACAACATTCTCATTAGGCCAACATCAACTACTTTTGACATCACAAAACTACAACAAGATAGCATTATGAGATCACATTGTCATTGTGATGTTATAGACAGATTGTGAATGCCTGTTTCTAATTTTTTTTTTGGTTGTGGGGCTTGAACTCTGGGTTTGGGTGCTGTCCCTGCTTTTCAGCTCTAGGCGAGCACTCTATCGCTTGAACCACAGCACCACTTCTGGTTTTCTACGAGTTTTTATTGGAGATAAGAGTCTTATGGACTTTCCTGTCTGAGGTGGGTTTGAACTGTGATCCTCAGATCTCAGCCTCCTGAGTAGCTAGGATTACAGGTGTGAGCCACCGGTGCCCAGCTTTTTCATACTAATTCAAATTTAACATGTGTGTTATAAAAGAAACATAATGTGACCTCATAACCATTGTAACATCATAAATCAGCAGTGACATCAAATTGTCATTATGACACCATCAGCTCATTGTGACATCACCAAACAACAATGGCATCACAGCATTATAAATCACAGTGTCATTGTTACTTCATAGACATAACAGCATGAAGGCCTATCTGTGAATTCATTCTATTTCAGAAATCCATTTTGACCATATAATAATTGTGATATCACAATCCTTTGTGACATTACATTACCATTGTGATATCATTAACCTGCTGTGCCATCACAAACCAATCCTGTCCTTATAAGTTTTGTAACATGCTGCCATTGTCACATATTAGGCCCTTTTTGAGCTCATAATCTGTTTTCAATATCATATTTCTGGTATGACATGTGATGTCAGAAATCCCCTGTGACATCATACTGCCCGATGTCATGACCATTGTGTCACATTGTGACATCACAAATCTGTTAGAATGGCATCATGTTTGTGATAACACATGCCTTTGGAGACAGTACAGTCCCTTTTTAAACTCATATATTCATTGCCAATTAATGAAAATTGAGATCTGCCATGCCACTCTGACATCATGAACCCATTGTGACATCGCAAACTTATTGTGACTGAAGTGATCCCCGCGACTCGGGATCCCCCGAAGAGATCACCAGAGACTGCGACCAATGCAATCAGCAAAGAGTCATTTATTGGCAAGCCCAGGCTTGGTTCTCCGTGCACTCGGTAACTGGTGATGCTAAGAGGCCCCGAGGCTTGGGTTACAAAATTTTTATATACTTCTTGAGGTAGGGCAGAGACTTATCACACATAATAACATTTTATAACAAATCATCACAGATGGCGGAAAAATCATAACATTACTTTAGCATATGATTGGCGTATTACAGAGCAGGAAAGTATAAGGGACAGGGGATTGGGTGGTTTAAGAGCCGATGTGCTTTAAACTGATTGGTGGGATATACTAGGTAAACTCCAGTGCTACTTGCTAACCTGCAGGTGCTCTTGACTAAGATAGTGATCTCCAGAGCCCAGAAGGGGCTTTCTGGCATTTCAGATATGCTGATAAGGCACAATCTGTGCTGATAAGGCACCAGCTGTGATGATAAGACACCAACTGTGCTGATAAGGCACCACCTGTGGTTTTAAGGCACCAACTGTTCTGATAAGGCATCTGTGCTGTTAGGCACCATCTGTGCTGATATCCTGTGTTTGTGTAACAGACCAGAACCATCTGTGGTTCAGAGAATTGCTCCATCAAGCCCTTTTTATCTGCAGTGAGTCGAGGTTCAAGCAACACGAAATTACTTATTTAGCAAAAAGCAAATTACAGAAGCAAAACAAGCAGTTAGTAACTATAATATTAACCTGATCAGTATTGTCCAGTTTTTCATGACCTCATCATACGAATGGCATCAACAACTAATTGTGGCATTATTTTGACATGATATTGTGTATTGCCGTTGTGATATCACTATCCCATTGTGTTTTTACAAACCTATTATGGCCACATCACATCTTAGAAAATTCATGGCCTTTGAGACTTCAAGCTCTTTCTGTGAACTCGTGTACTTATGACCTCTAAGGCAAGGAGAAAAACGATCGAGACACATTTAATAAAATGAACTAGTTTACACTAGAAAGGGGACTGGGATTACTTTATCCTGGACTGGATACCCAGGACCAAGAGCAGCCTTGACCACCAAACCTCAGACCTCCAATGGGCAGCCAGACCCTTTCTTAATTGGTCTGCAAACCAACAGCCAAAAAACTATCATCTCCAAAGTGCCAAACCTCAATGGGCAAGGCTTTTTACTTTTCCATTTTTCCCTCCTTCGCTACAGACCTGTCCTTCCTTCCTAGTCTTTCCCTTTTTCCCTTCCACCACTTCCTTCTTCTCTTCAGGCCTTTCCACTCTCCACAGGCCTGCCCTACTCTGCCCCAGTGACCACTTTCCAACTTTCTGCTCTCCCTCAACTTCCTCTCTTCTCGGGTTTTTCCCTTCCTGCTATCTCACCACTTACTTCCATCCTGGTAGCTCCCATTTTTATCTCCCCTTCCAGTGCTCTGAAAATGCAACCTATATATAGGTTTTATCCCTCCTCACTCCAATGGGTCTTCTGTCTAACCATCACTTCCCAAGCCCAATGCTCAATCACTTCTTGACAGCTCACTATGTGAAGCTTGACACCTCCACATTTGGTGGCATTCCCCACACTCTCTGGTGGGCCAGGCCAAGAATTTACTATGGTTATCGGCTCCCACAGATAATTCTGGCTCTACTGGTTATTACATTATCCTCATAGTGAATTAGAAGCAATTGAAATTGTATATGTCATTGTTATATTACAAACTTGATGAGACATCAATAACCCATTGTGACCTCATCACTGCGGTGATATCACAAACTCATTGTGATATTACATTGCAATTGTGCCACTATGATCACATTGTGACATCCCAATCCTATTATGACCTCAGAAGTTTTGAAAGAAAGCATGGCTTTTGTGACATCACCGGCCCTTTGTGTACCCATATCCTCATATTGAGCTAATGACAATTGAGATCAGACATGCCATTTTAACATCGCATAACCTCTGTGACATCATCACCATTGTAACTGCACATTGTCATTATAACATCAGCCCATCATGACATTATAAAACAGCAATGACATCATAGCATTATGACATCAAATGGTCATTGTGATAACACAGATACATTGGAATGCCTATTCTGTGATTTCATTCTATTTCAAATGTGGCAGGTGGGTTGATATCAGAAAGACATTGTTACAACATAACCATTATGATATCACAATACCTTGATGACACCATATTGCCATTATGATATCACTAACACACTGTGATATCACAAAACTGTCCTATCCTCATAAATGTTTTGACATGCTGCCAGTGTGATCTCTGGCCTCTCTGACCTCATAAATTTTTTAACTCATAATACTTCAGGTATGACATGTGATACCAGAAATGCACTGTGACATCATGACCACTGTGACATCACACTGCCAGATGTCATGACCACTGAGTCACATTGTGACATCACAAACCTGTTAAGACTCAATACAGTTGTGCCAAGTGTAATCTTATCACCACTGGGACATCACAAACCCATTGTGAAATCAGATTGCCACAGTGATATTAAGATCACCTTGTGACATCCCAAACCGGTTGTGACTTCTTAGCACCTTTGAAAAAGCACATGGTGTTTGTGACATCACAGTCCTTTGGGTAACCATATCCTCATTGTGAACAAAAGACAACTGACATCAGACATGCCATTGTATCATTACAAATGCTTTGTGACATCATCTCCAGAATGAGATCACATTGTTGTAATGATACCATCGGCCCATTGTGACATCCCAAAATGACAATGACATGATAGCATCATGACATCACATTTTCATTGTGAAGTCATAGAGACAATGTGATTGCCTATTCTGTGATTTCATTCTATCTCAAAAGTGGCATATCGGTTGATTTCAGAAACCCATTGTGCCCACATCACCCTTGTGACATTACAATCCTTTTGTGACCTCATATTGATAATGTGATATCATTAATGCAATGTAACATCACAAATCTGTCTTGTCCTCAGAAATTTTGTAACAAGCGACTACCTTGACCTGGGCTGCATGCCCAGAGCTAATTGCAGCCTCAACCATGAACCCTCAGACATCCAAAGAGCAGCCCAGCCATTTGTTAACTAGTCTTCAAACAACCAACCCACAAAATAATGATCTCTAAAGTTACACACTTCAAAAGACAAGGCTTTTTACTTTCTCTTCATCCTCCTTTTCAGACCTGTCCTATATTTCAGGTCTTTCCATTTTTTCCTGCGACCATTCCTTTCTTTTCTTCAGGCTGCTCTACTCTTGATAGGCCTGCCCTGCCTTATCCAGATGGTCAGCTGCCATCCTTCACCTCCTGCTCTCCCTCAATTTCCTCTCCTCCCAGGTCTTTACCCTCTTGCAGTCTCATCACTTCTTTTCTTCCAGGCCTTTCCCCTTTTTCTCTCCCCTTCTGTTGCTCTGAACATGCAGCCTAAGTATAGGCTGTACCTTTCCCCCACTGCAATATGTTTCTTGCATAACAATTTTCAATCATCACTTCCCAAATGTCCATGCACAATCACTTCTTGGCAGCCCACCATGTGAGGCTTGACATCCTATCTCCTTCAGCAGCATGTCCTGCCCCCTCCAACAGCATGCACTCCCCTCTCTAGTGGTCCAGACCAGGAGGCCATGATGACTATCTGTTCCCGTGGATTATAGGGGCACTGATGGTTATTACAGTGTCTTCATGGTGCACTAGGAGCAATTGAAATTGAACAAATAATTGTGATATTACAAACTTGTGAAATAACTAACCCATTGTGACCTCATCACCACTGTGACATCACAAACCCATTGTGACATCACATTGCTCTTTTGACACCAGGATCCCATTGTGACCTCCCAAATCTATTATGACCTCTTATATCCGTTGAAAAAAATACATAGCTTTGTGACATCACAGTCCCTTTGTGTACCCAAATCCCCACTGTGAACTATTAATTGAGAATCAGACATGACATTTTAACATCAAAAACAGTTTGTGAGATTATCATAATTGTGACATCACATTGTCATTTTGACACTGTGTGCTCATTGTGAAATCACAAAACTAAAATGATATGATAGAATTATAACTTCACATTGTTATTATGACATCATAGACACATTATGAATGCCTTTTCTGTGATCTCATCATTCTCTTTCAGATGTGGGCCGTACGTTGATATCATAAACAAATCTTGAATTCATAGCCATTGTGACATCACAATCCCTTTGTACATCACATTGCCACTGTCATATTACTAACCCACTGTGACATCACAAATCTATCCTGTCATCATAACTTTTGTGACATGCTGCAATTCTGATACATTAGGCCTTTTTGTCCTCATAATCTGTTGTCGACCACATTAGATTTCACATATGACATGTGATATAACAAATTCCCAGTGACATCATGACCATGGTGATATCACACTGCCAGATGTCATAACCATTGTGCCAAATTCTGACATCACAAACCTTGTAGGATTTCAATGTATTTGTGCAACACATATTTTTGGAGAAATCACAGACCGTTTTTGAACTTATATACTCATTGTAAGTTAAAGACAATTGAGAACCATTATGTCATTGTGAAATGCCCAACATATTGTGACATCACCAATATTTTGTGACATCATCACCAATGTGGCATCATCAACTAATTGTGACACCAAAACAATATTTTGACATGATGTAGTGAGTTGACATTGCCATGGTGATATCACTGTCCCATTGTGTGTTCACAAACCTAATATGACCTCAAACATTAAAAAAAAATTCATGTCCATTAGTATTTCAAACTCCTTCTGTGAACTTGTGTGCTCATTGTGAAATAGTAGCAATTGAATTTGGACATGTGTTTAAGATATTACAAAAGCATCATGACATCAAAAACGCATTGTAACCTCATCACAATTGTGTATCATAAAGCTATCATGACCCCTAAGTATCTTTCAAAACACATATGGCATTTGTGACATCACAATCCCTATGTGTACCCATATCCTCATTGTGAACATATGACAATTGTATTCATATATGCCATTGTAACATCACAAACCCTTTGTGAACCCATCACCTGTGTGACAACACATATTCATTATGACACCATAACCTCCTTGCAACATCACCAATTTACAATGACCTCATATCATTATGACATTATTGTCATTGTGATGTCATAGACACATTGTAAATACCTATTCTCTTATTTCATTCTATTTCAAATGTGGCATGTGGGTTGATATCAGAAAACCATTGTGATCTCATAAATATATGGTCCTTTCTTGTTACATAGTTTCATTTTATTCTCCATTGTTGGTAAATAAAGCCTCCAGATTGGACTTCAGGAGCTGTCCATGATCATTACTTCATTCCTTTTCCCTGCTCTTCCTTTCCATTTAAATTCATTTTTACTTTTACTTTTTTTCAGAAGCAAAGAGGCAATTAAAAATCTATATGTAATGTTAATTTTTATTCTTTTTTGGGGGGGGCAGTCGTGGGCCTTAACTCTGGGCCTGGTCTCTGTCTCTCAGCTCTTTACCTCAAGACTAGAGCTCTACAACTTGAGCCACAGCGCCACTTTCGGGCATTTTTCTGCTTATGTGGTGCTGATGAATCGAACCCAGGGCCTCATGCATGCAAGGTAAGTGCTCTACCACTGAGCCACCTTCCCAACCCATAGTTTTTATTCTTGAATTACTAAAATTCATGCAGAACATGTCAATTCAAGCAGCATAAAATGGCAGATGTCATGAGTTTGATCTCTGTCCCTCTCCTGTGGCTCTCTTGCTCTACCATAGGGTGACCACTCCTACTAGTTAGTTATGTATCCCTGCATCTAAACCAAATGTGCACAAAGGGGAAGCTATTAAAAAGAGAGTCACCCAAGGTCCTCCAAACCTATCTTACTAAGAGGCCAAATTTCCAATTCACACTATGGAGATTCAAACTTCTACATTCAGGTTCAAAGACCTGAACCAAGTCTGTGATGGAAACACATGACTGAAGGTGGTAGCTCATTGTTCACTATAGAAGAAGTCTGCAATAGCTGGGAATCAGCTCTCTGCCTTTCCCACTAAGTCACAGTGTCAGGTATGAGAACTAAGGAGTTACACAGACCATTTAAAGGTTACTAGACGTTGGGTTTTAACTTTTGTAATTCCAAGATTCACTTCAGATCAAATATTGGGCCTGCACAGCAGCAGCCCAAGAGAAAATGATGTCCAGAACTTGTGTAAGTGTCTCAGACTATTTGAATTTGTTTTTGTTGATCTATCTTTTTTCCTACAATGCACACCTGTGGTCAAATGGGGGCTTTCTTACAGTCTTAATGAATTTTGTTATAGCATCACAATGAAATTGAAATACACAGCTATAACTCTTTCTCTAAAGGAATACTGATGGATTTGGCAGAAGGAGAGTTCAAACTGATGACCTCCAATATTCTAGGCAGGGGTTCTATTACATAAGTCCCTTACTCCAACCCTTGTTCTTCACTTTGAGCATATCAACACACTGCCTTACGGATTTCAAGAATGCTGATGTAAACTATCTGTTAAGAAACTATCTTTGGAAAGGATGATACTCTCTTTTCTCTCACTCTTATAGGTGTTAATAACCCGTTTCATGGAGCTGTATGGCATAGGGCATTTTGCTACAATATTAGATGATTCTTTTATTTTTTTGGGGGGGGTTCCGGTCATGGGTCCTGAACTCTGGGCCTGGGCGCTGTCCCTCAGCTCTTCAGCTCAAGGCTAGCACTCTAGCACTTGAGCCACAGCACCACTTCTGGCTTTTTTGTTTTTGCTTATGTGGTGCTGAGGAATCGAACTCAGGGCCTCAGGCATGCAAGGCAAGCACTCTACAACTGAGCCAACTTCTCAGCCACTATCAGATGATTCTGAAGTAATTCCACTATTCTTTTAACATCAGTCATTCTAGATTAAAAAAAAAAAGACCTTAAATATCCTCAAAAAATTGATGAGGTCTTTAAAATCCAAAAGATAGAGCAGCTTTTCAGATTATGGATGCCATGAAGTATCGTACTGGATTTAATTTTTAAGTGAGAAAACAGCTGCTTTCATGACCCACCTAACTATAAAACTTTCTTGGTCTTAGTTATGTTGCATTTTAAGGTAAATGACAAAAGTGCCAACTTAGTGACTTCATAAGGGACTCAGCATTACATAGTTAAATAGTTGTCAAAATTTACTGAGTTGAATAGAGAACGTGCTTAATTTATATTAAAGTAGTAATATATTGCCATTAATGCAAGGATGTATTTTATTAGTAAATACTGAAAAGGGAAAAAAAAGTATTTCTATAGGGGATTCATCCTGGCAATAGTGACTTTGCAGTAGGCTGATACTACCTGCATTCTTTCAAACACATGCTATTTTTGAGTGTGTTATTGTTTTAATTCTTCTCAAGAGCTATGCAGTTAATCTTGGATTCCATTAAGAAAACACCAAAGTGCATACTGATATTATAACTTTTTATTTATTTATTTTTTTGTTGGTCATGGGGGTTGAACTCCATGCTTGGGTACTATCCCTCAGCTCTTCAGCTCAAGGCAAACACTCTAGGGCTTGATCCACAGTGCCACTTCTGGTTTTTTGGTGGTTTATTGGAGAAAAGAGTCTCACAGACTTTCCTGTATGTTTTGGCTTTGAACCGTGATCCTCAGGTGTCAGCCTCCGGAGTAGCTACGATTACAGGCGTGAGCCACCAGTGCCCTGCTCTGATATTACAATTTTTAAGACCAAAAAATGATGTATTGTATGTTTCCAACAATAAATCAAGTCCATACCAAATAAAGACTTTAGTATTATTTTAAGCAGTTGTGTTTGGGGGTTATAATTCAACAAATACAGACACTTCATATGCCTTAACTACTTCTTTGAATTTTCTCTTTATTGTCAAGTTTAAAAAAATCTGGATCCACTTTAGTGAAAGTTTCCAATTGGACCCTTTGTCATGAACCCTCTGCACCTAGAAATACATAGAAATTCACTTTGTTTTTAAATTGTTGGAGCAAGTTCCAAGACCTGCACATATGTTGAATGGAAGCCACTGGTGTATGTTTGGCTCTTGCACATGGCCAGCGTTCTAACAGGAGCATACATGAGGACATGGATAGTACTGAAAGACAAAATCTTTGGGAGCAAACCCTGGGACCTGGCAGCCACTGAGGACAGAAGGCATTGGCTGATACCCTTGTAGTTCCTGCAACACTGCCATGGCTGTAGCATGGCATCATTCTGTGCCCCTCGCATACCTGTAGAAACCTTGGCAACAGTCCTACAGGCTCAAGACTAAAAGAGCCAGTGGGTTCATGCCAACCTGTGATTGGTCCATTGCAACCATTGTGAGTGGTCTCTGCAGTCCATTAAAGTGCTGGGAGTTCTTGGTGACCTGCTGGACTCAGTTCTACGTTGACAATTTTGAGTGTGTGGTAGTTTTTTTTTTATTTGGAGGGGGGGCTATGTTTTGTTTGGGTTTGGGTATTTCCTTTTGGTTATTGCTCTGGGGTTGTTATTTGCTTAGCTAAGTTTAGGTAGATTTACTTCTTGCCATCCTAGCAAAAGATGGGAGAACACAGTGAATTAGGCTCAAGCTCTTAGGAAAGGGATATTTTCCCTGTACAATACAGTGTGAAGGAGGAGATCATTGACTATGGTAGTATGGATATGTAAAGTTGGCCTAGCACCACCTTATAGACACCAAGGTGGTAATGAAAATAACCCTAAAGGGAGAGTTCAACAATTGTCAGATCAAAAATGAGATGGACAGGTCGGGACTGTGGCTCAGTGGTAGATGTTTGCCTCGCAACCAGGAGGCCCTGGGTTCAATTCCTTGTCACCACAAGAACAGAAAAAGCTGGAAGTGGTGCTGTCGCTCAAGTGGTAGAGCACTAGCCTTAAGCTGAGGAGATAAGCCACAGTGCTTACGCCCAGACTACAAGCCCTAGGACCCACAAAAAGTTAAAAAAATGAGATGGATATTATTAAGTTTTTCCATCACTGACCCATGATGAGCTCATACCAGGTGAGGGAAAAGGATGAGCACCAATACCTGGCAGTGGAACTGGTCATTCAGAGACCTCCTAACATATATGTGAAAATTATACCACCTATTCAAGAATGAAGTCAGGAGATTGTTCAGATTGTGAGTACTGTGCATTACTTTAACGAATATATAAATGAACAATGAGACCTTAAACCCAATAACATCGTGTTGGATGACAAAGGCAATGTGAAGGTCAATGACTTTAGCATGAGCATAAGGACTTCCCAAGGGTAGTTGCTGAAGTTCATATTGGTACCTTAATTTTGTCCCTGTAAAATATTCCTGCATGGAAATTACAATGCCTGCAATGTAGACATCTGGTGCTTGGGTGTCCTCATTTGTATTCTATGGGGATGGCACATTTCCCATTTGAATATATGAAGTTTAGCCAGATAGAGGTAATTGTCTTGAAGGTCACATACATTTCTCTATTCACTTGTCTTCAAAAGAACAAAATATCATCTTGAAACTGTAAACTGCAGACTCAAGGGAGCGTCACAGTATGGAACAAACAATAAAGATTGGCTCAACCAAGTTGAGGAATATTTCCTCTGTCCTGATGAGCTACTATGTAATGAGCTAAAACCTATTATTCTTGCACTCATATGTGACATGGGGTATAGCCTGCCTGATAAGCACAAATCTATATTGGACAGGACATTCAATGAAATAATTAAAGTAGAATGACAGCAGTGAAATTAAATCAGTGCCTTCAATTGTTTCAGTGTGCCAATCTTCTGCAGATATATAGCATGTATATATGTATATATTTCACAAATATATTACATATTAAATATGTTATATATAAATATATGCATAAATATACATAATTATGGAGATGGAGTTTCATGGAATTCTCTGCTTTTGCTTCAAGCCAACATTCTCCTCATCTGAGCCTCCTTAGGTGCTAGGATAATAGACTGGGGCCAGGCAAAACATTTCCTAATAAATGCAACAGAGAGCCTGTGTTTAACTTCCAAGAAACATTAGAAACTGAAAGATAGTAGAATGATGAATGTAAAATAAAACACTTAAGTTATTGTAAAATTTCCAAAACTTATTTCATACAAACATTAGGGGACAGTGTTACTAGATTTATCTTTTACAAAAAGATGAATAAAAAATTAAACACAGATACAGATCCCAGTTTGAAGTGTGAAAGTAAGTGGAAGGCCCATAAATTCAAGTCCTAGTACTGACCCATAACCATATATAAAATTAATTTTCTACCTGTTTTATTATAAAAATCTGTATAGAGCTGCTACAGTTACATGAGCAAGGTAATGAGTACATGTCCTGTCAAGAATTGTTGCCTCCTCCTTTGTTTTTCCCCTACCATTCCTTCCCTCCCACCTAAACAACTACCCACCCCGAGGTTGTAAAGTTCGTTTTCAAGGTAGTGTCTTGTATGTCTTGTACATAAAATTTTTACAATGGGTCAACCTGTATCCTTAATTAAGTATTTTGTGTTTTCCCTTACACTCCCTGAATTAGAGAATTATATATACAAGATGCAGGTTACCAGAATAAAATATAGTGAAAACAGGGGTTATACCATGGGGAAGGAATATATAAAGCAACCAAAAATCACATGGTACCTTATAATTAGGTTAGAAACATTAGCAAGAAAGGAAAAACTACTTGCGTCCCTATCTTGAGGTTTATTTCGCTTAACTTCATCTTATCTGGTCATATGTACATAGCTTTTCACCTTTTCTGCTTGTCCTAGATATGTACTAGTTATTGCAAATAAGGGAAACCATGGGACCTATGTTTCATTGGGCATGCCTTACTTCACTTAATATAGTTTTTCCCAAGACTTTCCATTTCCTAACAAATTGGGCGATGTCAATTTTTTTAATGGAGGCATAGAATTCATATATATATATCACATTTTCTTGATCCATTCCTCTACTGAAAGGCATCTGGGTTGGTTCCATATCTTAGCTATGGTAAATAATGTTGCAATAAACATAGTTGGGCTGGTAGCCTTAGTATGGCCTAGTTTGTGATCATTTGGGTAAATGACCGAAAGTGGGTTGGCTGGGTCATAGGGGAGCTCTATGTGGAATCTTTGAGGAACCTCCATATTGTTTTTGAAAGTGGTTGAACAAATTTATACTCCCACCAACAATGCAGTAGAGTTCCGTTTTGGCCACATCCCTTCCAATATCTATTATTAGATTTCTTATTTATAGCTATTCTAACAAGGGAAAGGTGGAATCTCAATGTTGTTTTGATCTGCATTTCTTTTATGGCTAGAGAAGTTGAACATTTCTTCATGTGGCTATTGGCCATTGTTATTTCCTCTTCATAGAATTTTCTTTTTAAGTCTTTAGCCCACTTACTTATCAGGCAGTGTTTATTTGAGGATTTGTTGTTGGGGGATTTAATTTTTTGAGTTCAAAGCATATTTTAGATATGGGACCCTTGTTTGTTGTATGGCTAGTGAAGATTTTCTCCTAATCCACGGGATTCTATTGATTTTGCTAGCTGTGTCCTATGCCATGCACAAGCTCTGCACTTTCATGCAATCCCCATTTGTGCAACCTTTCTTTGATTTGTTCTGTTTCTGGGTCTCTATTAAGAAAATTTCAGCCTGTGCCTAGGAGAACAAGGGTTCTCCTATTCCTTCCAATATCGTTTTCAGGGTGTGTGCTTTGACTCTGAGGTTGACAATTTTGTAGGCCAGAACTTGTTTTTTACCCCATCCTTTGTGTTCATAGAATTGTCTGTATTATGTGTAAACAGGCTGCTCTACAAGGTATCTTTCCATGTCATACAGTAGGTATTACATGGCTCTATATAAGTATTGTATAATGACATAGAACTTTCTAATGACTTAGCTATAAAATCCATTAATGTTAATTAAGTGCCATGAAGAATGCCAAACCTCCATTTTTGTGCCCAACTCTGTCCTTGTCCTCCCTATTGTTTAGCAGCTTATATCACACTGAGCATAACTGAAGCTGGCACATGGAACAGACATGAACTCGATTGATCCTATCTGTGAGATGGCCCCAAATACAGCAAATATCAGAATCGAAGAGATCTAAGCAGTTATCCAAGGTTCCTAGTTGTATGAATGACTTCGGCTTCCAATGGTTGTACCTGCCTCTGTCAGAAGCCTGTTGATGGTCTGTCACCATCAAAGCTCACACTGAAGCTTAACTTCTCAATGTAGCAGTGTCAGGAGGTGGAACCTGTAAGAGAGGTTTCAGTCATAAATAGATTAATGCCATCTCATCAACTCTGAAGGGACTAACATCATCGTCATTCTAGCACATGCCATGATGCCAAGATCCTCTGTGATATGATGCACATAGGGGGCCTTAGCCCATGTGCTAGCATGCTATTTAGACATTGCATCTACTATTAATTTTGATTGAAATCGACCTTTTTTCCGTATGAAGTATACAGCTTCAAGGATTTTGTTAAACCATGACAAAATGGACTGAGATGCTATACTTTTTGTCTTTTTCATGGAACTGAGGAATAAACTGAGAGCCTTACACTTACTAGGCGGATACGTTACCATTTGAGCCTGCATTCCCCCAACCATTTTTTTTTTCTTTTTCATTTGGCTTTTCATATAGTCTTGTGCTAACTTCACTCAAGCCTCCCTCATTACCCCATCCTCCTATACCTCTAACTCTCAATATCTGGGATTAGAGCCTATGACACCAGTTTACCGCTTCGAATATACTATTCTTTTGGGAAGAGAGATACAGACCCCTGAGAAGAAGCTTATGTGTATTTGTGTGTGTGCTTGTGTGTGTGTGTGTGTGTGTGTGTGTGTGTGTGTGTGTGTGTGTGTGTGTGTGTATGTGTGTATTCGGGTACTGGTCTTGGTGATTTATTTTGTACTGAGGGTGAATCTTCCTGATGATTCTGCATTCTAATTCTTTTCACTAAAAAAGAAATGCTTCTCTGCGTGCTAGTGGCTCACAACTGTAATCCTAGTTCTTCAGAATGCTGAGATTTGGGGATAACACTGTTAAGCAAGGTGAGCCACGAAAAGTCCATGACACGCTTATGTCCATTTAATCACCAAAAATGTCAGAAGAGGAGCTGTGGCTTAAGTAATAGAGTAATATTCTCGAGGGAAAAATAGAAATAGCACCTAGGCTCTTATCAAGGTTAAGGACCAGCACCCATACAAAATCTCCAGATAGCACTTGAGCTATTACAATGAGCTCTTTTGCTTTTTAAAGTCACAATTTTGTCTAATGGATTATCTGTACAGGATAGTTGCAGTAAAAAAAAAATCTTGTATTTCTTCATAAGATATGTTCTTTCTGGACCATCTTTATGACCCATTTTTGTCTCTTGAATGATGTGTTGATTTTGAAATAGAGGAAAAATTCAGTGATGAATTTGTTCTCTGCATCCTTCCCTCATCCATTATTAATATGTTCTCTCTTTTTATTTTTTGGCAATCCTGGGGCAGGAACTCAGGGCCTAGGCACTGTCACTGAGCTTCTTTTTTGCACAAGGCTAGCACCCTATGACTTGAACCACAGTGTCACTTATGGCTTTTTCTTTTTATGTGTTACTGAGTAATTAAACCGAGAACTTCATGCATGCTGAGCAAACACTCTACCACTAGACCACATTCCAAGCCACATGATCTCTTTTGAAAATATATCTGTCATGTTTACTTCTGTCCCATTTCTGAAGCCACTGCCACTGTTCTTGAATCTATCCTCAGTTTTACTCCTAACTGCCTTTCATTCCCTTTAACTGCTGAATTGTTTCCCACTCCACCAAAGAAACTATCTTTCCTTTTCTTAAATTTCACACTTCATTTGCTAAAAATGAAGGAATAACTCAATTACCAGTGTCTGAAATTGAGGACACTTAGAATAGTAAATAGCTTTTTCTACTTATTTTTTCAGCCGTGGTGCTGCAACTCTGGGCCTGGGCGCTGTCCATCAGCTCCTCAGCTCAAGGCGAATGCTTCACCACTTGAGCCACAGTGCCATTTCCAGTTTTCTTAGTGCGTTATGGGAGATAATAGTCTCTCAGCCTTTCCTGCCTGGGCTGGCTTTGAACCGGCAGCCTCAGATCTCATCCTTCAGAGTAGCTAGGATAACAGGAATGAGCCACGGCTGCCCAGCTAATAAATAGCTTTTTATGTGTATCAGGTGATACACAACAACTCAGAACCTTGGGATATCTTTTGTCTTCCAGTCTGGGAAGGATCTAACCCCACAATATGCCCTGCAAGACAACAAAATTAAAGAGATTCTACAAATGTAATTAGTTCCCACAAGATTTGGGTATGAGTTACTTCCAAGTAGAGAGTGCAAAATAAGGCCTTTCTAGAAGTCAGTGCCGCCAACAGGATGAATCAAACAGTAAAGAGAATATGTTTGTCAAGAAAGTATGGAGGTGTCTAGGAGCTGACAAAAGTGGTTGTATGATAGGAGACAAGAAACCAGAAATCACAGTCTCACAACCACAGAACCTAAAGCATACCAGGCATCCCTTAAGCTTGGAAGAGATCCCCACATTCCATGAGAGACTATAGCCTGGTGGCCCCCTGGTAGAAACTGAGCAGCTGCTAGAGACAAACTACACCCAAACTACCAAACTTATGTCCTACTATTGCTGGTATTTAATGGTCAAACAAATAAATTTGTGGTAATTTGCCACATATCATGACTAAATAAATGCATATCTCAGAGTACTGGTGCCTCACACCTGTAATCCCAGCTACATAGGAAGCTGAGATCTGAGGATCCAGATTCAAATGGATCTCAAGCAGCAATGTCTGTGATATTCATATTGCCAATAAATAGCAAAAATATTGGAAATGGTGGTATGGCTTAAGTAATACGGCACCAGCCTTAAGGGAAAAGCTAAGTAAAACTCAAGACCCTAAATTAAAACTCAATACCAGTACATACACAAAAAATAATGGAAAAATGAGAGCATTTATTGAAGAGCATCTGGTGTTTTCTCTGCTCTGTGTAAAACTCTAACATCTCTCACACTTTTTGCTTGTGCTTGAAGAAATTTATTAAAATCTATAACCCCAGGTTAATGATATCTAACTATACAACTACACAAATGTGTTGGTCACACACTTTTCAATATAGCATATTGTAATTGTTACTGCAAACAAAGTACCTTCCCTACTAATTTAATCTAATTAATCTCAGTAACTGGATTTGTATATTGGTATTTCTCACAATACTTTATCTGAAATCAAACTTAAACTTCGTAACTCATCAAAAGGGAAAACTTATGCTGTATCTTCAGGTACATTCCTTTCTGTCACTTTTTCTACAAATGAAAATTGATTCCAACATTTAAAAATCCTATATCCCAAATTAAGAGAAGACTCTGATTAAAACTAAAAACTTTAAAGTGTTTTCAATTTCTGTTTAATTTGGACAAAGTACTTAAAGATATCTTTGGACTTCCATAGAGATATCATATCCAAAACTTCATCTATACCATATAAATAAGTTCCCTAAAGGCTGTCTATAAATTCACATAGGTGTTGCTCAATTCACTAGAGCAAAAGAACTATAAATTCTGACTTACATTTATAAACATCCCATGACAATTTCTAGATCATTCCATTTTACTCAGAACCATGAAGGTTGCCAAGATACTCACTAATGGTGAGAGGAGAAAAAAGAGCAAGATTGCGATGGCTGATATTTTACAAAAGCCTTATTTGCATGTGGGCACACACAGAAAGCTATACAATGTTCAGCTTTACGTGGAAAAAAAGGAACTCGCCCTACAGAGAGAGAAAACCCTTGGCAGGAGGAAGATGGACTGAAGAATTACCTGAATGCATGTCTTCACATATATTTCCCTCCATGTGATTCATGGAGTTTTCTCTGGGACTCAATGCTCAATGAGGCAGACCGCGGTCATCCCAGCAAAAGCACAGACAGCCAAGACTCAGGTAACAGCCACTTCTTTGTTCTCCCTGTGAAAGCATCACCAACCGAATGAAAAATAAAGCAAAGTAGATTTCAGGGGCACATAAAGAGAACCATAATGCTTTTGGGGACAAAGAAAACGTGTGTGTGTGTGTGTGTGTGTGTGTGTGTGTGTGTGTGTGTCTGTGTGTGTGTGTGTTCTTGTGTGTTGGTACTGGTACTGAAAATCAGGACTTTGGAACTATCCTTTAGGAACTACACATAACTACACTTTAGCTTCTTTGCTCAAGCCCGGTGCTTTACCAATTGAGCCACACTCCACTTTTGGCTTTTTAGTCATGAATTGAAGAAAAGAGCATCATAATCTCTCCTGACCAGGCTGGATTTGAACCTTTATCCTCAGATTTCAGCCTCCTGATTAGCCTGAATCACAGGAATGAGCCATCAATGCTGGCATTAGTGACAGACCAATGTACTGATTTCAAGCCCCAATACCAGCACAAAAACAAAAACCGAAATCATACTTCGTAGCCTATAAATATACTGATAGCATATTAAACCAATATAATGAAATGTGGAGAAATGTGAAGGACATCTGAAAATGATTATCATTATTAGCTTTTCTGATTTTTAAAAACCTAAAATTCCTTTCCTAAAATGTAAACTAACTACACAAGGCCCTCGTACCAAGGTGTATGTTTCAAATGCGATAGCAGGTAAGGACAAACAGAAAATGCTGAGGAAAACAAATAATTTTAGAATTCAGTGATTATTACACAGAAAAAATACTGTTCTTCTCATTAACACTCCTCATGAAAACAGGTTTACTTTATTCCCTTTATCTGTGAATATTTGATTCACTTTTCCCAAAATGACACTAAAGAGACTCAGTCTTTCCAAAAATCCAAATTTTATATCTTAACACTTAAATCAAATATATCAGGTATCTTCTTTGGGTTGGGACTATCATAACAACTTTTAAGTTGTGCTTTTACCTTTGATGCCAGGAGGGTGTGTATTTTCACAAAAGAGGACAGGAAAACACTCAGTAGATCACCTGAAGGCTGAAATCTGAAGATCATGGTTGAAAACCATGAAAACTCTTACCTCCAACTGAAAAACAAAAAGCTGGAAGATGTGGCTCAAGCGAGAGGCTGCTAAAGCAAACAAAACCAAAAAGAGGGGTGGGGACAGAGGACAGCATCCAGGGCCAAACTTCATATTCAAAGACCATCTCACATATGCACAAATAAATCTGACAACAATTAGATTAACATCATCTGAACTGCCTAATGGGAAGTGTGCATGAGAATTTAAAAATATTTCTATTTTTAAGAAACACATTTAAGGAGTTCTGTGAAGATGGGGAAGGAGAAGCTGGAGGCTAAACATGCTCTCACATAGGAAGCAGTTTTAGTGTTCCAGTGAACAATCGTAGGCCAGAGAATTTCACCAAGTTTGCCATTACAGTACAGAGAGTTTGGCCAGAGAGGGAAAATACAGGCAAGGAGACAAATCTGAGCATGTGCCAGAGGCCATGGCTGCTGTTGTGTTGGCAGCGGCAGCGACGGCTGTAGCCATCATACTTACAACAGAAAGAGTCCAGGACAAAGGCGCCAGAGGCAGCAGGTGAGTGGATTCTATTCAACACCAGCAAGAACTGACAAGTGTCAGATATCTTCATCCTGCAGATTGCAGACCAGAGACAACCCAGGAAACAAGACTCTCTTGAGTAGAACCCTGACATTCTCACTCCTTCTCAGAGAGCAGGGGAAGGAAGGCCACCCCTCTGTCCCCCCCCCCCAACTACCGGAGATCTCTGTCTTTGATACTGACAAAGACCAGAGAAAACTCTGCCCCTGTGGGAGGGATTTTCTTCACTGGGTAAACAGAGCCAGAGGCTGCCACTCCCTACAGCAGCCAAGAAAATCAATTGAAATTCAGTAAACATAAACCCTGAGAAAGGCTACAGGCTAGGCTCTGTGAGTGTCTCAGAAGCTAGCCCCTCAGGAAAAAGCTACTGTTTGCTGAAAGGCCTCAACACTACCCAGAACCTAGCCTCATCACAGCATCTCCAAACTAGAGGAAACAGCCATCTCCCTCTTTTGTGAAGCTCAAAGCAGATCTCCCTCCCTCTGAACTAGCCTGGGAGGAGGAGGATCACAAAATCCTGGGTAAAGCAGTGCATTTTTCTGCCTGCCCAAACAAACTGACTTAAGTAACCAATCAAGCCACAGGAAAACCAAACACCACAAGCAGACCAGAGACTCCAACAGGACACTGGTTATGGACACAAGGGAGATACAGGATCTTCCCATCCCCCCCAAAAAATCAAAGAAATCTTTTCTTTGTACCTTTTTTAAAAACTTTTTAAATTTTTTGTTAAATTTTTACTTTTTAATTTTTTTGAAAAAATTGTTCTCTATTAATCTTTTTTTCTTCCTCTTACAATTTTTATTTTAGATTTTAGGTGTATATGTGTGTGTGCTATTTTTTAGCTCTATTGAATTTTTGATCCTTTTTTCTTTCTTTCTCATTCTTTTCATTTTTCTTCTCTTTCATTCTTTTTTGCATGATTTAATTGCTGCTCTGCTCATCCCCAGATATACCCGACATTGATTATTAGACCTTATCCCATGTTGTGTACACAGTTAATCCAAAAATTTATTACTCAATTCAAAAACCTCTTAGACTTAAATTCCTTAGTAGCAGTATTAACCCTTTATACCTATAAAATATTTTAAACATTTTTTAGGTTTTAGTTTTTCAACTCCTTTCTATCCCTCACTTCCTCTCTTCCTATCCCCGTTCTTCTCAGAATACTACTTCTTTAAACTTGCATAATTCTAAGTGTTTCACTTTTTAATTTTAAATTTTTGTTTTTCCATTTTTTCTTGTCTTTTTTTCTTTTTCTTCTTTTTTTCTCTCTACTATCATCCTGTCCAATCCATTTCCCTCCTTGAGATAAGGACCTGGTTAATTACACTCTCCCTTTACCTTTCCACATCCCTTTAGTATTATTTTTACCCACATTTCTTCCTAATTTCTGCCAAATTCTTCTTTGTTGTTTGTGGACGATTAATACATAATTGTTTGGTATTTAATAAATGGTATCTTTTGAATTAGATTGTATCTGCAGACTTTTGACTGTGCAACTACGGACATTGGTTCATGGTTGCCTTAAAATAGTGTTCTACCACAAAGCTGGTGTTACTCTCATCCCAAATGGGCAGAAGAAGCTGGAAAAAAACACAAGAAAAATTGCAAGTCCGGGGAGCTCAACTCCCACTCATGATAATCAGGGGGCAGAACAGATCATGAATAACCCAGACAAGAGTTCCCAAAAAGCTCTACAAATACTAATGGTAAACATGGTAAATGAAAAGATTGAAAACCTGCAAAGGATCAGTAAGAGCATGATATGGAGAAAGAGGAGGCAAACTAAAGATCAGTACAGGAATCTCATGAGCGTGAGGATGCTACTCAAAGGCTGATACAGGAATTACATGAGCAGATTGAGAACACTAAATGAGAAATAAAGGAATTACGTGAGCAGGCCAAGACCAGACAAAGAGAAAGTGAGGAATGGAGTGAGCAGGCTGAGAACACTTAAAGAGAACTACAGGAATTGGGCGCATATGAGGAAGCTAATCAGATTAATACAGGAATTGAGAGAGTGGGACGAGAATAGACGAAGATCAATAGAGGAATCTATGGAACCCATAAACAGAGAGCTGAAAGAAGTCAGGGAGACTACAAAGGGAATGCTGAATGGAACCCAACAGAAGGAATGGAAGTCCAAGGAAACCATAACCAATTAAATAAGTGATTTGAGAATAAACACTGAACACCAAATTAAGGATGTAAAAGAGTTCATACAATTTCTATAACAAAGCTTCAACAAAGAACTTGAAGCCATCAAAGGCGACCAATTAGAAGGAATAAACAAAAGAAACAAAGTAGAAATTTCTGAATGTAGGTGAGGCCATCCGGAAGATCGAAACTTGGGGATTGAAGACAGCCTAGATATTATAGAGTAAGAACCTACAACAATCGAAGACAAATCCAAGATATATGATAGATCTATTCAAAATTTGGAAGACACCATCAGAAGCATAATGGTTGTAGAGGAGCACCTAGAGACAGAAATTAATGGTCTAGGAAATTTTTTTAACAGGATCCTAGCAAAGAACTTCTCAAACTGGCAAAAAGATAGGCCTATTCAGATACAAAAAGTTTTTAGAACTCCAAATAGGCTAGACCAGAACAGGCTATCCCACTGTCACATTATAATCCATACAGGATCAATTCAGACCAACAAAATGATCCTGAAAGCTGTCAAGGAGAAAAGATTAACCATCTATAAAGGGAAACCAATTAGAATCACCAAAGATTTCTCAGCAATTAAAGGAAGTAGATCTTGGAATTATGCATGCGATGCCTTAAAGACAAACAACTATCAACCAAGAATACTGTACCAGTCTAAACTCTCCTTCATAACTGAAGGTCAAATGAACACCTTCCATAGCAAAGAAACACTGATACAATATATCTCCACAAACCAGACCTACAAAAGATTCTTAAAGATGTTCTACACATAGAAAACCAACAAGACCACAATGAAGGTCAAGAAACTGCACTGAAAATGAGAATCCAAGAACCATAGGAGAACCTAGTTGCCACAGCCTCCAAGAAGATGGATAAAATGGCAGGAACTTCCAAATACTTCTCAGTCCTATCTCTCAACATTAACGGACTTAACTCCACAATTAAGTGACATAGACTGTCTAGTTGGATTAAAAAGCAAGATCCTTCTATTTGTTGCCTTCAGGAGTCACACCTTGCCCATAAAAGCAAACATATTTAAATGTGAAAGGCTGGAACAACATCTACCAAGCAAACAGCCCCCATAAACAGGCAGGAGTTGCAATCCTAATATCAGATAAAATAGACTTATATTAAAATTCGTAAGAAGAGATAAAGAATGTTGCTACATACTAATTAGGGGATCTCTCCTTCAGGAGGATATTACAATTATAAATATCTATTTGCCAAACAACGGAGCACCCAAATTTATCCAAGAAACACTACTTTCCCGCAAATCTCACATAGATCCAAAGACATTAATTGTTGGGTGTCGGGTCTTTGTCCGTCCCACGAAAGATGGACGTGGTCTGAGGAAAGGTAAGTGCGGCTGCGCAGCCGATCGCCAGCCTCCCTCAGCCCAGGAGACAATCAGAAGCAGCAGCAGGGAGTCAAGTCAAGTAGGAAAACTCATTTATTAACACAGAGCAAGCCCTTTTAAAGGAAAAAAGAGCAGGTGGCATGGCAGGGGAGGAAGAGGAACCAATCACTGTGAAGGTCACACCCTATCATGCACCTAAGTTTGCACGGGCTGGTTTCGCACTGAACATAAAGCAAATTGGGCTCTGCCCACTGAACTGCCTTTCAGTGCCATCTTTGCTGTCCATGTGCTCTACAGATTCCCCTTTTTTGTTTTAATGGCAGACCCACCTCCCAGTTAGTTATCGTTCCCCCCCCCCCCCGTAAAGGTTATTTTAACAGGATTACATTGGTAAGGATAGCATTGGCCACACAAGGGGTTTGAGGCAAGTCTGGGGGTGAGATTCGCTAGACAAGGATAGGGAGGGTCCGTGTGCATGATCCAAGAGCCCGTCCCAGTTACCTCACATCCCCACATAGCACTGAAATAACCATCTGTCCCACCACAGTTAGAAATGTCCAAAGCAGTTCAATTAATTCCTGGGCATATATAAAAGTCAGTATCTCATAAGGTCTTCCTCTTCAGAACATGGGAGCAACCTGGGTATTGGGAGTTCCACACATGCAGCACAGTACATCCTCGTGGGCCCCCACACTCAGGCCATTCTACTATAGTGCAGAAAAACAAGGAAAATTTAAAACAAACTGCAGACAAAGCAAAGCAATACTGGGCATCTGGTGTCTTTTAAGTAAGCCAGTTCCTTTTACATGCCTTTAACTGAGCACAGGGGTCAAGATGACGTTGAGCTTTACTGTCAGCTCCCAATGGCTCCCAACATCTCTACCATCTTTCTTTAAAGAAGTGAACTGCCTGCCTTAGGTTGGGTGGATCGCCTTATATGCCTGACCCATCATCGGGACTTTCTTCAGAGCAAAGCTGAAAGCCCTGTCTTAGATGGGTCAAACTGACACCCCCTCTTACCCATCTCTGGCTGCAATTCCTCTCAGGGGAAATTCATTCACTTGGAGCTTGATCTTATGTAACTGGCTGGCTAAGCTCATAAGAGGTTTGCAGTGCACGTATAATGCAAGGAAGGCATAGAAAAACCAACAACAAATGCATTACCAGGCCAAGAAATGTCATTAGCAGTCCTTGAACATTAGTCAAGGATGGGATAGCAGTCTTTGCCACTTCAGAGTCCAGAGCTGGGGCTTGTTCTAGAGCAGGTTTTAGACATGTTTACAGGAAAGCATAACAAAAGGTGGTTGCACAAGCAATGAGTAAAAGAACAATTAGAGCAGGTAGCGTTAAAATAAATAGCTCCTACAGAAATATTAAACGGTCCATACATAATGACATAGGGTGGTGATCAAAATGAAGGTCAGGCCAGCAGGTAGACGGGACAGCTTTTCTTGTAGTACTATTGATGATTTCTGCATTGCCAGCACTGATCACTGCCCAGGTCACATGTTGAGGTTGATGTAGGTTCCGTAGGGCCATTACCGGGACTGGGAGGGTCAGGACAGCCAACAGCTGGACTATCGCCATCTGCAATTGTTAAAGAACACAACAGATTCTCAAGGGCTGGTTGCCCATGGGGATGGTTACTAGTTATCTTTCTGGCTTTCCTCTTTTAAACACAAGCCTTGGTCACCATAGCCGTTTTTCTTTCCTTGTTGATCAGCTTATCCTTGTACATCCTCCTGTATAGAGATGATGGGTAAAAACTTAAGGTTCCTGGCAGGGATCCAAATGGGGGCTGTCTCCCCTATGGGAAAAACGCATCCAAATCCTCTGCCCATGGTAACTAGGGGGTCAGGTCCTCTCCATTGTTGTGTCAGGGGGTCCTTCCACTTGACTTTCACTTGGGGCTTAGGGCTTAGTTGTCCCCAGTTCTTCTGAAATCTGGATTCAGTTGCCCCTTTTGAAAAATTTAAAATGTTAATTGTAAACAAAGCTATCTGTAACTGTATATGGCGGCTAACTCACCCTTTTTTGTTTTATAGGTTATCATAATACAAATTAAAGGGATTTTGAATGTCTTGAAGGGCCATAGTTATGGCCAGCTTTTCTTTTATATTGTGCTGACCCTTGACAAGGTTGAAATCTTTGTTGGCTTCAGGTCTTTTGTTTCTCCTCAAAGGCTGCATACACAGAGCCTTTACCTTCGTCATAAAAACATGGAGGGCGCCAGGAATAGTCGTAGGAGAAAATAGAGATGGCATTTTGAGGGGAAGTCACCATAACATGACAGTCCATTTGGATGACCCATAATGGCAGTCAATTTGGCCTAGAAACCTCTCCAAGGAGAAAGGAAGATGAGCATTGGCTAGAGTGAGCCACTCAACGTCTGCCTTCCAAACATGAAAAACAATGAAGTGAGGATCGAGGCCATAATGCCCTTGGTCTTGGGTCCTTCCCTTGAGGATATCATCTGCAAGTTGGTTTGCCTGAGAGTACACCCAAGGTGTGCCCCCCATTGGAGTGTGAACCCACTCTAATGGCTCCCCCCCTTGAGTTAAAATTGCAGGTATTACTGTGACACCTGCAAACAATCAAAGGGAAATGGGCTTAAAAATAGAATACCTCTTTAGGGAAACTTCATCCAGGGCTTTTTGGAACTGAAAAAATATTACCTGATGGCTGTCTGTAATTGTAATAAATTCTTGGGGTATCCTGTCTTTTAGTATGGTGAATAAGGACACAAGACTATCTTTAGGGACAAAAACCCATGGCAACAGCCAATTGATTTCCCCTAAAAGACTCTGAAGTTAGATTAAGGTCAGAGAGCCTGGAAATCCAGCAAAGGCTTAAGGGGGCTGGCCTGAGTCAAGGTAAGGTGGGTTCTGAGCACCTTAAAAGGAGGTATCTTTTGAACTTTATTGAGGGCTATGGTAAAACCCCCCTTTTTAATATGGCACAAACCTGGACCAGAAGACCCTCCAGGCGGCTCCGGTCTTGGTGCCCCAGAATTATATCATCCATGTAGGCATAGGCAAGGGAGGTATCTGAACCTAGCACAGGCCCTAAAAGTGTGGCCAAGTATTGTTGGCAAAAGGCCTGGCTATTGGCCATTCCCTGTTGCAACACGGTCCATTTAAACCTCCGATCAGACTGGGAAAAATTAAGAGCAGGAATGGAGAAAGCAAACTTCTCGCAGTCATCTGGATGCAGGGGGATAGAAAAAAAAAACTTTAATATCAATCACAACTAAGGTATATTCTGAAGGTATAGCAGGAGTCCAGGTCATGCCTATTAGGGGCGTTCTAACTAGCTCCATCCTTTCATTTACCTTACATAGATCTTGGAGCATAAGCCAAGTCCCAGAAGCTTTTTGAATAATAAATACGTTGTGTTTCAAGGACTCATAGAAGGGTGTGTGTGCCCAAGGTTTATCTGTTCCTTTACCAAAAGGTGGGGGGGCTACAAGTTTAGGTTTGGTCAATGGCCACTGCTCCACCCAGATAGGGTTTCTCATCTAAATCAAAATTGGATCGACAGCCGGGCGCTGGTGGCTCACGCCTGTAATCCTAGCTACTCAGGAGGCTGAGATCTGAGGATCACGGTTCAAAGCCAGCCCAGGCAGGAGAGACCGTGAGACTCCGATCTCCAATAAACCACCAGAAAACCGGAAGTGGCGCTGTAGCTCAAGTGGTAGAGCGATCGCCTTGAGCTGAAGAGCTGAGGGACAACGCCCAGGCCCAGAGTTCAAGCCACACGACCGACCAAAAAAAAAAAAAAATTGGATCGACAATCCTTTTTTCTAAGGTATCCCTTCCTGCGCCTTGGGCAGGGTATAGGGGGCAGTTTGGCTCCCCCTGGGCAAGTTGGTGGGGGATTGTTATGAACAGTCCCTCTCAAAGTGCCCCTCCTGCCTGCATTTAAAATAAGTCCCTCTCCCCAATGGTCTTGGGGTTCCTAGGCCCTGGGCTGCCAGCACATGGGTAATAGCCTCAGTCATTGCAGATGTCTGAGCCTGTAAAGCTAAAACTAGTGATTGGGACTGATTCTGTTGCTTTCCTACATCTTGTGAGGCCACCTACCATCTGCCCAGGAAACTCTCTCTCAATCCCATGCGGTGGTCTGCATTCATCCCTTCCCAGACCAGCGGCTTTACAAACTGACCTTGAAGGTTCCCTGCTGGCAGCTTGCAGACTGCTGTACTCAGCTGACCAAGTTTTTGTCTCACTCCTGCTATGCGGGACTCAGTAGGCCCATCATCCAGTTTGTACCACGCAGCAAGTCAAGCCTGTCTCACCTGGTCATGGTATAGGCCAGGTATTGTGGCATGTTGGACGGCAGGGGAATACCCAAACCATATCTCTGTTAACATGGCATAAGTAATAGGTATCGCTGATTGAGCCTGCCGGTTATTCTCCTCTTGCACTCTTGCATTCCTCCTTAAAGAAAGCACACCATTTAATAAACTGAGAACTAGTAAGGATGACTTTGAGCCTGACGGTTATTCTCCTCCTGCACTCTGCATTCCTCCTTAAAGAAAGCACACCATTTAATAAACTGAGAACTAGTAAGGATGACTTTGACCACATCCAGTCAGTCCTTAGGGACGCATGGGTGATAAGCAATGTCCTGTAATAGGGTCTGGGCCCAAGGAGAGTTTGGACCATCCTCTGCCACCGCCTTTTGGGGCTCTTTAAGATCCTTAGCTTCCTATGGATACCATTCCAAGGGCCTGTTAGACCCTGGTGCCAGAATGACTAGATACCCTTGGGAAACGAATCCTGTGACCTAGGGTTCGGGCTCCCGGGTGGCTCTTCCTTTCCAGGGTTATTTCGCCAGACTTCGGCCCCTCCATGGAAGGTTGGTAGAGATCCTGGTCTTGCAGGTTGCGTAGGATGCTGTACTTCCCCCCCAATCGGGGGAATAGGGAGGGGACCTATGACCATCAGGGTCACCTGAGTCAGAGGGAGTAACTTTCACCATCGTTTTGACTTCCACTGTGCATGTTTCAGTGCGTTCTCAGTCGAATTTGGCCCATTCCTTTTCCTTCCCAAGTCCTTCTTTACTCCCTCTTGGCATAATGTTGCCTCCTCCTCCTTCTTCTGTGAGATAGCATTACCCATAGTAAGGGTTTCTCTTACCCTGAGAGACTGCATAGCATAGGCTGGTAGTTTTTCCTTTCATGGCCCACGTTGGGTGCCACATGTAGGGTCTTCATCCATTCCACGAAAGACGGACAGGGTCCGAGGAAAGGTAAGTGAAACCACCCGCCCCATCCCCAGCCTCCCTCAGCCTGGGAGACAATCAGACTCTGCAGGGAGTCAAGTCAAGCAGGAAAATTCATTTATTAACACAGAGCAAGCCCTTTTTAAAGCAAAAAACAGCGAGTGGCATAGCACTGGGGAAGAGGAACCAATGACTCTAAAGGTCATACCCTATCATGCACCTAAGTTTCTACGGGCTGGTTATGCACTGAACATAAGGCAAATTGGGCTTTGCCCACTCAATTCCCTCTCAATGCCATCTTTGCTCCCCATATTCTCTACAGTTGGGGACTTCAACACATCAGTATCCACACTAGATAGATCAACTTGACAAAAATTCAACAGAGAAACTGCAGATCTAAACATCTGCATAGATCAAGTAGATTTTACTTACATCTACCTAATGTTTCACCCAACAGCATCAGAATACAGGTTTTTCTCACCAACACTTGGAACATTTTACAAAATAGACCACATTTTAGATCGCATAGCAAAAGTGTACAAATTCAGAAACATTGAAGTTATTCCTTGCATTCTCTCAGACCACAAGGGAATAAAATTAGAACTCTACACCAAAAGCCACCAAAGAAAGTCCTGTAATACATGGATGCTGAACAACACACTGCTTAATCATAAGTGGGTCATGGAAGAGATTAGAAAGGAAATTCAAATGTTCATGATATTCAACAAAAATGAACACAGAAATTACCAGCTCTTCTGGGACACAGCAAAGGCAGTACTCAGAGACAAGTTTATAGCTCTGAGTTCCTACATCAACAAATTGGAGAGACCTGAAACCAACAACTTAATGAGACATCTGAGCCTCCGTGAAAAGAGCAGCAAGATAAACCCCAATTCAGTAGATGGAAAGACATAATTAAATTAAATCAGAAGTAAATGAATTAGAATCCAAAAAAACATAGAAAAAAATCAACAAAACAAAGAGTTGGTTCTTTGAAAAAATTAACAAAATTGAGAGACCCTTAGCAAATTTTATCAGAAAAAGAAGAGAACACACCCAAATAAATAAACTCAGAGATGAGAATGGAAACATCACCACGGAAGCAACCAAGATTCAGAACATTATAAGGGAATATTTCTTAAAACTTTATGCCAATCAGCTTGAGAACTTGGCAGAAATGTAGCCTTTCCTAGCAAATATCAACATGAAACTAAACCAAGGTAAGTTAAACCATCTTAACAGGCCCATATCAAGCACTGAAATAGAAACTGCACAAAAAGACCTCCCATCTAAGAAAAGCCCAGGACCAGTTGTTTTTACAGACGAATTCTTCAAGATTTTCAAAGCACAGCTAACACCGATACTCCTCCAAGTCTTCAATAAAATTGAAAGAGAAAGTTCACCACCTAATTCATTCAATGAAGCCACCTAGACCATGGCGCGCCTCAGTGGGAGCCATTATTCTTAAAAGTGCTAAAAGAATTACAAACAGCAGTAAAAACTATGGGTCCTTCTGCCCCTTTTACTTTAACAATCCTTGACTCCATAGCAACTGATTGGCTAACTCCTTATGATTGGTATCAAACTGCAAAATCGGTGCTAACCCCGGGGCAATACGTATTATGGAGAACAGAATATGAGGACCTTGTTAACGGAGAGGTGCAACGGTGATTATTCACTACTTCAGGCCCTAAGCCTACAGTCTCCATGTTAACTGGTCAGGAGGATTTTGCAGACATTAGAAAAAAACTTAAATTCTCAAAGGAGATTTTAGAAACCATCACTAAGCTTGCTGTTATGGCCTGGAAAAAGTTACCATCAGGGGAAGGAAAGACCACTGTTCTATCAGGAATTAAGCAACGGCCTGAGGAGCCATATGAGGAATTCATAGCTAGGTTGGAGGAAGCTATTACAAGAATGTTCCTTCCTTCTGAGGGATCTCAAATCATTCTCAAACAATTGGCATGGGAGAATGCTAATATTGTGTGTCAGGAATTAATCAGGCCAGTAAGAAAAACAGGAAGCCTACAAGACTATGTTAAGGCTTGCATAGATGCTTCTCCTGCTATGATTCAGGGACTTGCATATGCTGCTGCCATGAAAGAAACGCCTTTTCAAACATATGTGAAAAAGGTAACCAGAGGCTCAGGATATAATCCTGAACAGAGAGTATGTCATAATTGTGGCAAACCAGGCCATGTTCAAAAGGAGTGTAAAGTTCAAAAGCAACAGAAGGGATCAGGAAAAGCACCAGGCTTATGTCTTCGGTGTCAAAGAGCGAATCATTGGAAAACTGATTGTAAATCTAAGTTCCATAAAGACGGAACTCCTCTTCAAGAGGAAACAAAAAACGGACGGAGGGGCAACCTCTCAGCCCCTCCCCAAGAGAGGAACTAAAGCAAACTATTCATGACTTGCCTAGAGCCACTCCAGGGAGTGCTGGATTGGACTTGGCTGCCGCTCAAGATCATATCATATCCCGAAATAATGGGGTTGTACTGATAAGAGACAAACATAAAAGGGGAACTCCCTTCGGGAGTAAGGGCCTAATCATAGGCCGGAGTTCAAACTATAAAAAGAATTTTGAGGTTTTACCAGGAGTAATAGACTCAGACAGTCCTACAACTATAAAAGTCATGATAAGGTCTCTAAAAGAGACTATTCAAATTCATAAAGGGCAGAGGATAGCCCAAATACTTTTACTTTCATATCTAAAGTTGCCTAATCCCACCTTGACTCAAAACAGAGAAGGAGGGTTTGGCACCACAGATACTGTAGCCTGGGTTCAGGAAATTACAGATAAAAGGCCTTACAAAGCCATTAAGGTCAATGGAAAACAAATAACAGGACTCTTAGACACAGGGGCTGACAGATCCTGTATAGCTGGAAAAGATTGGCCTATGACCTGGCCAGTGCAGGAGACTTCTTCCTCCCTAATTGGATTAGGGACGGCTTCTAATGTAGCTCAGTCAGCTCAGAAACTCAAATGGGTATGTGAAGGGCAGCAAGTCCACTTCAAACATGTTATCCCCAGCTTGCCCTTTTCTTTATGGGGCAGGGACATCATGCAGGACATGAATATACAAATAGGACAAATAGACTCCTCATCAAAGGAGCAAAATTTTTCATAGGGGCCGCTGAGGAACAGCTTTATGCTGACAAAATAATATGGAAAAGTGATGATCCTGTATGGATTAATCAGTGGCCCCTAACTCAAGAAAAGATTCAAGCCATACAGGACTTAGTTCTAGAACAATTGAGTCAAGGAAGGATAGAAGAGACTACCAGTCCATGGAATACTCCAATTTTTGTAATAAAAAAGAAGTCAGGAAAATGGAGGTTATTACAAGATTTAAGGGCAATTAATGAGACCATGCATGACATGGGAGCCCTTCAACCAGGCCTACCCTCTCCTGTTGCAATCCCACAGGGTAGATATATAATAATAATAGACTTACAGGATTGCTTTTTTACAATAAAATTACAACCAGAAGATTCCAAGAGATTTGCCTTCAGTGTCCCTTCGGCTAATTTTAAACAACCTTATGATAGGTACCAATGGAAAGTGCTACCTCAGGGCATGAAAAACAGCCGTACCTTTTGTCAACAATATGTAAAGAGGGCTATAGAACAAATTAGACAAAAATATCCAGAGGCATATATTATTCATTATATGGATGATATATTTATGACCGATGAAACTAGAGAAAAGCCAGAGAAAATATCACAGGATATGGTAGAACAATTAACAAAATTCGGGTTAATAATAGCTCCTGATAAAGTTCAACATGAACGACCTTTAAATTATCTAGGAAAAGTGATTGGACATGATTATATTATGTCCCAAAAGACACAAATTAGAATAGATAAACTAAAAACATTAAATGATTTCCAAAAATTATTAGGGAATATTAATTGGATTCGGCCTAGTTTAAAAATAACTACAGGACAATTAGATCCTTTGATGAAAATGTTGAACGGAGATCCTAATCCTAAATCTACCAGGGAAATAACTCCTGCAGCCCTATCCTGTATAAGATTGGTAGAAGAAGCATTGAATACAGCTAAAATACAGCAAATTAATATTACACAAACATGGTCCTTTATAATTCTGGCTACAAGCCTCACTCCCACAGGATGTTTTTGGCGGGATGGGATACTGGAATGGATCCATTATTCCCATAACCCTGGAAAAATAGGTGCTTCATATCCCTTCTTATGTGCTAATTTGATTCTAAAGGCTAGATTAAGAGCTAGAGAATTATTTGGCCAAGAAATACCTAACATTATTGTCCCCTATAATAAGAAACAATTAGATCATTTGATACAATTTGATGATGATTGGAAAATTGCTGTATTAACTTATGCAGGTAAAATAAGCTTTCATATGCCCAAACATCTTTTGTTACATTTTATACTGAAACTCCTGTGATATTTCCAAAGGTTGTGGTTACAGAACCTTTGGCGGGGCATTTACTATTTTTACAGATGGATCTTCTAGTGGAAAGTCTGTGGTTTATTGCAGCACAAGACCACCATTAATATCTTATGACCCAACTGTATCTGCACAACAGGCAGAACTCATTGCAGTTCTGCTAGCATTTCAAAATTATTCAGAGGAGTTTAACCTTTACACAGATGTGTGTGGTTTCCTTGTTTCCTGCCATTGAAACAGCCCTAGTTACTGGTCAATCTAAAGTTAAAGAATACTTAGTAAAATTACAACAGCTATTACAACAAAGAACGACATAGGTATTTGTGGGACACATCAGGAGGCATACCAATCTCCCTGGACCTTTGTCTCAAGGGAATAAGTTTGCAGACTTATTAACTAAGGAAAGTCATGTAATGTCAGCTTTAGAAGAAGCTCAGGAAAGTCATAGACTACATCATCAAAATGCTAATGCCTTAAGAAAGATGTTTCAAGTGTCCCAAGAACAGGCAAGACAAATTATCAGGGAATGTGAGGCATGCCCAGAAGTTTTTCATCCACAAAAAATGGGAGTTAATCCTAGAGGCTTAAAGCCTAGAGTGTTGTGGCAAATGGATGTTACCCATGTAACAGAATTTGGAAAACTCTCCTTTGTCCATGTTACTATAGATACTTATTCTCATGCCATGGTTGCTACAGCCCATTCTGGACAGGCTGTGAAAGATGTTATTCAACATTTGATTAATGCCTTTGTGGACCTAGGAATTCCCAAGGAAATAAAAACAGACAATGGACCAGCATACACCTCCAAAGCTTTTGCTAAATTTTGTGCACAATGGAAAATTTTGCACAAAACAGGGATTCCGTATAATCCACAAGGCCAAGCAATAATAGAACGGGCTCATCAGACCTTAGAAAACCAATTGACAAGAATTAGACGAGGAGGAGGGAAGCAATACTCCCCCCATTACACTCTTAATCATGCTTTGCTGGTCCTTAATCATTTCAATGCTGATGAGCAAGGAATAACCCCGATGATGAGACATTGGGTCATGGAAAAAACTACAACTTTTCCTTTAGTAAAATGGAAGGATCTACTCACTGGAACCTGGCGTGGGCCAGACATCCTGTTAACATCTGGGAGAGGCTATGCTTGTGTTTTCCCACACCATGCAGAATCCCCCATTTGGGTCCCAGACAGACTCATCAGGCCTTTCTTGGGCCCAAAAAAGAGCCAGGAAGAAAGTGAAAATACATTGGGAGTGAAAACTGGTGCAGAAGATGAAGACATTCTCTCTATCACCACCGCAGGCTGATTCTACAAAAATCGCTGCACCACCTACGTGGGAACAGATCAAGAAGTTGTGTGAGGAAGCTCGACACACTGTTGAGATCACCGGAAATCAACCCAATCAGGAAAACATGTTTTTAGCCATGCTTGCCCTTGTTTCTTTACAGGTGAAGTACGCTTTTTGTACAATGTATTGGGCGTATGTTCCTGATCCACCTTTGCTTCACCCCATGGGTTGGACTCACCCATCTAACATAAAAGTACTAATGAATGATACCTCTATACTAGGGGGCATTCCAGTGGGGTCAGAAAAGCCTATGATCTCCAAGTATCTAGATTATGAGGGAAGATCTGATGTCACCCCTATATGCTTGGCTTTAAAAGGCCGTGCTCCCTTTGCATGCTTGCCTGTTCACTACAGGACCCTTTATGCTGATGCACCTTATAAGACTAACACTGCTTCTAGCAGTAAGAGGGTGATGTGGGAATTGAGTTTTCAAATACTTGGGTATTTTAATTACAATGAGACCTTTGACAAAGATAACAATGTTAGCATGCCTTTTCCAAATTGTTTAACAATTACCAGGATAAAGATCAATTTTGGGACAGCAAAACAGAAAAAAACTTCCAACATGGTTGGATTGTGGATTTCCACATTCTGCCTCTGTACATTGGCCTAGGGGTACTACAGATTTGGTATTTGATTTTTCCATTGCCAACCCAACTTATGACTATAAGAAATATTTAAAAGAAAATGAGAAAGTAAAATTCACAAGCTATAAAGCTCCGGTTGGCCCGGAACCGGTAAGGCGTTGGTTCACGCCTGGGTTTGTCACCCCAATGTGGGTTGCTAAATCTAGTCATTATGGAACCACCGTTACCCATAAAAATTTGTTTAGATTTGCTGCAGCTGCAAATATGGTATTGCTAAAAAAGCCCAAAGCTAACCTACCAGAATCAATTACATTAAGAGCTTGTTTGTCTTATCCATATGCAGCTTTAATTGGAAGTGATAAAAGAATTAATATTACACAAGTAGGGAATTCCTTTTTAATTCAATGTTACTCTTGTCGGTTGACCAACTGTGTTGATGCTTCCATAGATAAAGAATTTTCAGTAGTAATTATTGTAAAAAGACCTGAATATGTAATGCTTCCTGTAAATTTGCATAATGATCCTTGGTTTGATAATTCTGCTATGCAAACACTTCGTGTTTTGTATGAATTAATACGACCAAAAAGATTTGTTGCAACATTGATCTTTGGAATTGCTTCCCTTATAGCATTAGTAACCTCGCTTGCTGTATCCACCACTGCACTAATACAACAAGTGCACACGGTGCATTTTGTTAATGAGTTAAATAAGAATGTTTCTCTAGCATTAACAGAGCAGCAAATCATTGATCAAAAGCTAGAGAGCAAACTAGAGGCTTTGGAGGAAGTAGTCTTAAAGTTAGGGACTGAAGTTAATAATCTTAAAACCCAGCTGACCACTAGATGTCATCAGTCATTTAAATGTATTTGTGTTACCCCATTGCCTTATAATGACAGCTTAGATTGGGAAGCTATCAAAGTGCATCTACAAGGAATCTGGAAGGACAATAGCTTAACTCATGATATAGGACAGCTACAGGAAAACATTTCAGCCCTTAGTCAAGCTCATTTGGAAACCGCAGGGATAAATTCTTTGGCAGAAGACTTACAGAAAGGATTAAAAAGTCTTAATCTTTTAGATTGGTGGCACTACTTGGTTACATTTGGAGTCATAACACTAATTGTTATATGTATTCTTGTTGTCTTTCCAGTCCTCTTCAAACTAGTCTTCCGCTCCAACTCCTCTATAGGAGAAGAAATTTCTCTGGCACATCTAAAAAATAAAAAAGGGGCAAATGCCACGCCTACTCCAGTGGAGACTGCTTAGCATGGGAAACCATCTTTCAGACCTGAGAAAGGGGCTTTAGAGACCTATCTCTGAGTATTGGGACTTCACCAAAGTCTACCTCAGAGAATGGGGCTTTACAGAGACCTATCTCCGAGTTTTGGGACTTCACCGAAGTCTACCTCGGAGAATAGGGCTTCTAAGAGGCCTACTCCTGGAAAGGCTGGCAAACCCCTGGGAAAGATGTGTTTCTGCCTTTCTTTTCCTCATAAGAGTGCCTATTAATCTTTTACTGCTTCTACTGCTCTTTGTACTTACTCATTGTCAACGTTCCTTTATTCAAAGCTCTTTCTTAAGAGTGTTGACGACTCCAATATCTGATGAGTATCTTAAAAAATATGACTAACTCACCAGAGTTAAGTGCTACCCTGAAACCCCTCTTATGGAGGCTAGTAGACAAGTTATAAGTAAATATAAAAGTATTGGGGGTTTCACGAAGTCACTTCAGCAGAAGGAATTGTTTGTAAGGGACTTACAAGAAGCTGTAGGCTCAGCTAGAGCAGAAAGAATGTATGGCAATTGCTGAGATAACTATTTAGGAGAAAGAATTTCCTGCTACTCTCTTTTATTTACTAAGAGACTTGCTAGATCTAGGTCTCCTTGAGGATTACTATTAAAGAAGAAACAGGAAAGATCTTATGGGAAAGTTAAGGCCTCTATAAAGATAGGTAATGGTTAATTGGTGACAAACATTGTAATCATTGTATTTCTTAGAGATAAGCCAGAAACAAGTGCCTATCAGGTGACCAGCTGGTGACCACCCAAAAATGAAGCCATGCAGCAAGATTGTGTAACCATTTGCCCTTTCTCATGAAGACTTTTGCTATAAAAGTTTGTTATCCTCTGCATTAAATCACACTCAGCATCCACTCCTCTTGTGTGTGAGTTGTCTGTTTGCCATCTCCCCATCCTATTCCAGGTTCCTCCCCTAGGTGTCCTCCATCGTCCTGACAGAGCCCGGTCTGCGACACCATGTCTTGATTTTGAATGGTTAATTGGAGATCAAAGTTTCAGTGTTGCACATGTTCATTCTTTGTCCTTCCTTTTCCATGACCCCTTTAACTTCTGAAAGAGAGATAAATGTAAAAAAATGACAAAAATGAAATCAAATAAATATCATCTTGTTTCTGTTTCCTGGTAATTGATTATTTTTGAGATAGTGCTTCTTACTAATAAGAATTATTGGTAGAATCTGAAAACATATTTGAGTAATAAATAGACGAGGAAAAAATGTTGTCTCCTATTTTTTATCACTACATTTCTTTTTGTCTAAGTATAAATGCCATACTTACACTAAGTGCCTAGAATAAGCAAAATGACTTATAGAGCTCAGATCATACCTTTCCACAGAAGAAAAACAGGGCAACAACTTGCACAAGAAAGAGAGAGTTTGATGTCTCCTTAAATCTTAGGATCAAATGCTCATGAGGAGCCCTCAGGACTGATGACAGCTTAAGGACCTAACATTTCCTGTGTCATTCCATCAAAGAAACAGTCACCAGTCTTCCATCACACTGTAGGTACCACGCCTGACTGTTGACCTTGGCTGTGTCATGAGAACGCGCAGCAGGGCTCTGTCATGGTCACTGGAGAGTCAGGATTGCACACTAAGAGGACATTCATGAAGGTGGTAACAAGGCCTGAGTCAGGGTTTTGTCAGATCTAGATTATTTGTAACAGGCACTACTGTCTTCTGGCTAAGAATGTGGATATATCATCGGGGTCTTGCGTGTGCAAGTGTTAGCTTGCAACATTTCCGTATGAAAGCCAACAAAATATCATCAATGCCCTCTGAACATATTCTCATCAATAGTTAGTAAGTAAAAAGCTATAAAATCAAGTTCATCATGAGGAAAATACCGATATGAAAACCAAATTGCAGGAGCATTTACAAAAAATGTTTTTCTGTATGTATCAAATGTGACAAAATATTAAAAGTTAATGAAACTGGGAAAGTTAAAATGATTTCCTTTTTTATTATGGTTGCAACTATCATTTACATTTCAACTACATAACAAAAAGAAGGTAGGCCAATCACCACCGGTGGCTCACACCTGTAACTCTAGCTATTTAGAAATCTGAGATCTGAGGAAAGTGAATTGAAGTTAGACTAGTTAGGAAAAACCAGTGAAACTTTGATCTCTGATTAACCATTTAAAATCAAGACATGGAAGTTTGGTTCAAGTAGTAGACTCTTACTCTTGATTACAAAAGCTAAAGGTCAGCTCCCTGAATTCAAGCCCCAGTATTCACACACACACACACACACACACACACACACACACACACACACACACACACACACACGCTCTCAAAAATAACCAGTGACCAGGAAAAAGAAACAAGATATTTATTTTCTTTCATTTTTGCCATTTTTTTTACATTTATCTCTCTTTCAGAAGTTAAAGGGGTCATAGAAAAGGAGGGACAAGGAATGAATATGTGTAACACTGGTATTCAATTGGTACTATGTTGAAAATGACCTATGTAATTTGTTTTTTTGGAAGGACGGGAAAACGGAAAAAGATAAAGTGAAAGGTTAACATTGTCCAAAAGAAATGCATTCAGTGAATTAGAGCTATGGCTCAATTTGAGTGCCATTATTCAGCAAAAGAGCTGAGAGAGAGAGTCCAGGCCCTGGATTCAAGCTTCATTACGGATTAAAACAAAAAAAATAATCATTACCACAAGATTGTAACTAAACCCTTTACAGCATAATAATAATAATAATAATAATGATATTGATAATAATGATAATAGAAGAAGAAGATGAAGAAGAAGAAGGAAGTTAAAAAAACCAAACTAGTGAGAAAAATTGATAGAGCAAGGGAAGGACTGACCTTTCAAAAAGAAATATATCCATACCTGACTTATATGACTGCAACCTCTGTGTAATTCACATTTATAATAATAATACAAAAGAAAAAACAGAAATTTAGTGCTGGAGTCATAACTCAAATGGGAGGTCATACTAATATGTATGTGATACCAAGGTCAAACCCCTTATAAATTTCTCCTTCAAAAATGGCTCTTCTCATCACTTGTGCTTTCCAGAGCTTATGAAAGTGGGTGCAGCTAAAGAAAGAGAAAGATAATCTGTCAGGCACAGAACTATACTTGCAAAGAGCAATACTCAATAGAACACGTGTTTACTAGACCACATGATGACTCCATGTTTTCTGAAATAAACAGAACTAGTTGGGCTTGAATACATTCTCCACCGTATACTAAATGGGGACTCAAAATTAATGAAACTCTCTGGATCTCAAATTCTTTACAGGTAAAGTGAGCATAACAATACATATCTTATGGGATTATGAGACCTGGTTGTCATCAAACATGGAGTGGGTTTTATCTTAGGTGTGTGTGCAACACTCAAACACTGCTGGAGGGAGTATAAACTGGCATGATGTTTACTGTTACTTAACAGTAATACAACATGCCTGTAATCATACTTACAAAAGAGGATGAGAAAAGAGGATCAAGGTTTTAAGTCTGGACAGGAAACTGGATCAGACTCATCTCTAATGATCTCTAAAAAAGCTTGAGGTGGAGTTTGGTTCAAGTGATAGAGTGCTAGACTGGAGCATAAGCCTCAGAAACATTGCCCAGGCCCTGCCCAAGCCCTAGGACCAGCACAAGCACACACACACACACACACAAACACACACACACACACACACACTAAATTTTGTGTGTTCCTACCCCCCGCTTAACAATATATTCCCTCTTCCAATCTCACCTGATTTTTTTGTTTTAAAAGGGACTTCCTGTGTAGCACAGGCTGCTCCTAAACTTACAATCCTCCTGGGTACTGGGAGTACAAGCATGCCTACTATAATTGGCTTCACTCAGCAACTCTATTTATAACATATTTGCAAGAAATTCATTAATATTCATGAAGATATTTGGCTTAAAGCTGCTCACAGTAATATTATACTGCACAAAATGTAAATAATATAACTGGGCATGGTACTATCTTACCATATGGTAATACCAGCCAATAATTAGGAACCTGACACAGGAGAATAAGCAGATGAGGAAAGCCTGGTCTACACTGCAAAACCTGGTCTCCAAAGGAAAGAAATTCTATAAATATTAATCTACGATGAAACATACAATATGTTAAATTTATATAATGTAACAAATAGACCATTGTTAATAGAAATAAAATCTTGGCAGAAATTTTAAATACATACATATGCATATATATTTAAACTTAGAGAAATAAAATTTCAAGTGCTTTAATCTGCATCTTTCAGTCTACCTGTCACCTACTTATTTACTGACACATTGATTTCTATTTAGTCTTCACAAAACACTGTTCTCACACATAAGTACACAAAATTGTAAATCAAAAAGTACAAAACAAACATTATCATAAATACAAATGTAGTTAAATCCCTACCATAATAATTTGGAGAAAACATACATTAAGTTAATGGCATTGTATACTGCTCAGGAGGGGGAGTCTAGGAAAACGTAGATTGTGTGTGTGTGTGTGTGTGTGTGTGTGTGTGTGTGTGTGTGTGTGTGTGTGTCTGTGTGTGTCTGTGTCTGTGTCTGTGTCTGAGTCTGTGTGTTTTCCTTGAGTAAATAATGGAGATAGAATTAGACCTATTATTCTTGCTTGGTCTTTTTGCTCAAAGGTGACACTATACAACGTGAGCCACATCTCCACTTCTGGATTTTGGTTTCTTTTTTTTTTTTTTTACATTACATTTTTATTTTTTTATTGTGAACATAAAGTACAGAGGGGTTACAATTACATGGGCAAGATAATAAGCACATTTCTTATCAAGCATTGCAGCCTCCTATTTGTTTACCATTCACATCCCTTCCCAGCCTCCCCCTACACTCCCACCCAATCCTAAACACCCCACCGAAGTTGTAAATTTCGTTTTCGACATGAAAACTTGTATTTCCCATTGTTGCAACGGGTCCACCTGTATCCTTATTTAAACGACTTGTTTTTCCCATTCCCCTCCACAAATTATACCGACATCAAATACAGTGAAAGCAGGGGTTATACTATGGGGGAGGGACATAAAAAACAACAAAGAAATAATCATATAAATGCGTTAGAAACAAATGCATGAAAGAAAAAAACACATTTAAGTACATATCTTAAGGTTCATTTTCCTAATATCACATTATCTGACCTTTTCTACTTGACTCATACATATAATAGATATTGGAAATAAGGGAAACCATGGGACCTCTGTTTCTTTGGGCTTGGCTTACTTCACTTAATATCATTTTTTCCAAGCCTTTCCATTTCCTAACAAATGGGGAAATGTCATTCTTTCTGATGGAGGCATAGAATTCCATTGTGTATATAGACCACATATTCTTGTTCCATTCATCTACTGAGGGGCATCTGGGTTGGTTCCATATCTTAGCTATGGTAAATACTGCTGCAATAAACATAGTTGTGCTGGTAGCTTTAGTGTGGTCTTGTTTGTAAACATTTGGGGAAATGCCCAAAAGTGGGAGTGCTGGGTCATAGGGGAGCAATATGTGAAGTCTTTTGAGGAACCTCCATACTGCTTTCCAAAGTGGTTGAACAAGTTTACATTCCCACCAACAATGAAGTAAGGTTCCTTTCTGCCCACATCCCCTCCAGCATCTGTTGTTATTAGAGTTCTTGATTTTTACCATTCTAACTGGGGTGAGGTGGTATCTCAATGGTGGCTTGATTTGCATTTCTTTTATGCAACCTCTAGGGAGGCTGAGCATTTCTTCATGTGTTATTTGCCACCCTTTTTTCTTCTTCAGAGAAGTTTCTCTTTAAGTCTTTAGGCCACTTTTTTATTGGGCAGTTGTTTCTTTGAGGGTTTGTTGTTGGGGGATTTAATTTTTTGAGTTCCAATTATATTTTAGATATGAGACCCTTGTCTGTTGTATGGCTAGTGAAGATCTTCTCCCAATCCGTACACTTTCTGTTGATCTTGCTAGCTATGTCCTTTGCCATAAAGAAGCTCTGCAACTTCATGCAATCCCATTTGTCCAAACTTTCCTTGATTTTTTTGTGTTTCTGGGTCTCTATACAGAAAATTTCAGCCTTAGCCAAGGAAAACTAGGGTTTCTCCTATTCCATCCTCTAATGTTTTCAGAGTGTAAGCTTTGACATGTGTTTAAAGAATCCCATAGACTCCACTCCCAAATTACTCAAGCTGATTCAAAACTTTGGCAAAGTAGCAGGGTATAAAATTATTCCCCCAAAGTCAATGGCTTTTCTGTATGCCAACAATGAGAAAAGTGTGGCTGAAATTAGGAAAGCAACTCCATTTGTAATAGCCCCACAACAAATAAAATACCTAGGAATTAACGTAACCAAAGAAGTGAAGGACCTCTATGATGAAAACTTTAAAATCTTGAAAAAGGAAATCAAAACAGAACTTAGAAAATGGCAAAAACTCCCATGCTCCTGGATTGGAAAGATTAACATCGTGAAAATGGCAATACTTCCCAAGGCTACTTACAAATTCAAAGCGATACCCATCAAAATTCCAACCTCATTCTTCAAGGAAATAGAAGAGGCAATCCAAAAATTCGTATAGAACAATAAAAGACCCCAAGTAGCAAAAACGCTCCTCAATGGAAAGAACACTGCTGGAGGAATATCAATACCAAATTTCAAACTCTACTATAAAGCCATAGTAATCAAAACAGCTTCATACTGGCAAAAGAACAGACCTCAGGACCAATGGAATAGAATTGAAAACCCAGAAATGAACCTACAGACCTATAGCCATCTAATCTTCGATAAGGGAGCTAAAAAATATAATGGAAGAAAGACAGCCTCTTCAGTAAATGTTGCTGGCAACATTGGTTAACTACTTGTAGAAAACTAAAGCTAGATCCTTATATATCACCCTGCACCAGAATCAACTCCAAGTGAATTTTGTTTTCTTAATTGGAGAAATATCTCGGATTTACTGCATGGGCTGCTTTAAACCCGAATCCTCAGTTTTTGACCTCTAAAATAGCTAGGTTTTAAAATATGAGCCACTGGTGGAAAGCAACTATATTAACATTTTTTATTGTTTTAATGAGTTTTAAAGTAAGACATATATGTTACTTTTGAGAATGGCTGGAAATAGTAATTAAAATTTAACAGAATTTAAAACATACAAAGCTGAGGATGGCAAGTAGCTGAGAACAGAATGGAATAAATCAAAATTACCTATGAACAGTTTTCAGTCTGTGCACAGAAATGATTACATTGTTGGAGCCCAAGGCCATCAGATAGCTGAACTTCAGCTGGCTGCTATGCTCATGAGGCCATTCTTGTGCTATTCACAAGAATGTGATGTTGTTGGATGGTAGAGATCAGCTACAAGTTCAGAACCTGAAATATTTCTATTGATCTAGAAGGGGAAAAATACCAGGACAAGAAATGTGATTAAAATTGTTGAATGCAAAATCCATCTAGTCAAAGAAAGACAGAATAACTCTTCCTATATCTGAAAAGAGTATTCACTCACAAAGAATCATGAGCTAAATATGGCAGTCAATGTTTGTAGGCCAGCCTAAGTTTTAAGCCTTCAGACGGACATATAGGTAAATGCTATCTTAAAACAAAAACAACAAAAGACCCAATGACTGGGAATGTGTTTACTGGTAGAGTGCTGGCCTTACATGCAAGAAGCACTTGATTTGATTCCTAAGTATGACGTAAGCAGAAAAACTGGAAGTGGTGCTGTGACTCAATTGATAGTGTGCTAGTCTTGAGCAAAAGAAGTTCAGGGAGAGTGCACAGACCCTGATTTCAAGCCCCAGCTCTGGCAAAATTAAAAAAAAAACCAAGTGCAAATTGCTGTTCGTTGAAATAAATATGTTGAAGAATTTTTATACTCTCTAGAAAATTGTGCTGTTGGGAATTCATAGTGAACTTTGTTAGGAAAAATTAACATAAATTAATGAAATATTATCTGGCATTGGAAAGTACACAGTGAGATGTAAAAATGAGTGCTGCCTATGGTTACTTGATACAACAATGTTATAGATACACTTGCCAGATTGTGATTTTTTTAAGTATACAATCGTGGGGTTTTTCTTTTTCAAAATAATTTTATTGCTGGGCCTAGAGACTAAGGAGACTGAGAACTGTTCAAATCCATCCAGGGCAGAAAAGTCTGTGAGATCTTTATATCCAACTAAAAGTTCAGAAAATGTGAAGTGGCACTGTTGCCCAAGTGGTAGAGTGCTAGTCTTGAGCTGAAGAGTTGAGGGACAATGCCCAGACCTAGAGTTCAAGCCCCACAACTGACAAAAAATAATAATAGTAATAATAATAATGTTGTTGTTACTATTAAGGTGTTATATATAAAGGCTACCAATTCATAAGTTTTTTCTTTGCTACAAGAAATACATATCCATCTTCATTGCCAACAACCAGGATTTGGCCATCTGCTTTCCAGCTGATCTCTGTGTGTAGAGGCAATGTGTAATACAAAGCAATACAAAACATTTCTGACTATAAATAATTTTTCTCTGCACATCTTAAAAATCAATGCTGACAACATGAAATAAAAACCCTAAGTTTAAAACATTCTTCTAGACAAGTTAAAGAAATCCTGATAACAAGTATTTTAAAAATAATTTCAGAGAGCTTGAACTCAGGACGTGGGTTCTGTCTCTGAGATTTACTACTCACGATTGGGTTGCCACTTTGAGCCACAGTGCCTCTTCCAGTTTTCTCGTGGTTAGTTGAACAGAAATGTCTCACCAACTTTCCTCTCCAACCTGGCTTTGAACTAGATCTAGAGATCTGAGCCCTCTGAGTAGCTAGAATTATAGACATGAGCCCCTGGCACCTGGCTTATTGCTTACCTGAGACAGAGGCCAGTTAATATTAAATTCAATCATGTTTAACTTTGTATAACAAGGCTAACTGAAATGCCTTCCACTAGAAATAAGCAATCAAATGTGTAAGTGGGTTACAAAGATCTTACCAAAAGCTACATATTTTCCTTGTGTTTTTTTTTCTTCCAAAATTGTGTGCTTTCCAGAATCATACCTTTCCTTTCCTTTCCTTGCTGGTTTCTTTATTTTATTTCATCAATGTCCACAGCTTCTTCAGCCATCATTTATTTATGTGAAGAGCTTTCAAACATCTATTGTCAGTCTAAATTCCTTGTATGCACCTCTCATCAACTGCCATAAAAACTTGTGAAACAGTAATCATCTCTTATCATTATTGGATATTAATGTGTAAGTAAAACTTAAGAAAATAAATAATAATATCAATAAGTATAACGATTTTAATAGTAATGCTGAACATAAATACAACGTTGATTATATTCTGAGCAATATAAAAACCTCAAGGAAAACAAATCACTTTTTTTAGTGCTGATATTATGCTTTAAACTCAATACCTTACCTTCTCACTTAAGCTTTTTCCCTCAAGCATGGTGCTCTGTATTTGAACCACAGCTCTCCTTCGAATTTTATTTGGGGGATAATATAGAGATAAGAATCTCATGGAATAAAAAAAAAGATTTGTGTCCCTATCTTGGGGTTCATTTCACATAACATTCTCTTATAATGTTATATGGTACCACGTACTACTTACTGCAAGTGAGGTTAACCATGGGACCAATGGTTATTTGAGCCTCGTTTATTTCACTTAATAAAATTGTTTCCGCGTCTTTCCATTTCCTAGCAAATGGGGCGATGTCATTCTCTCTGACGGAGGCATAGAATTCCATGGTGTGTGTGTGTATGTGTGTGTGTGTGTGTGTGTGTGTGTGTGTGTGTTTGTGTGTGTGTGTATCACATTTTCTTGATCCATTCATCTACTGAGGGGCATCTGGGTTGGTTCCATATCATAGCTATGGTAAATAATGTTGCAATAAACATAGTTGTGCTGTTAGATTAATATGGTCTTCTTTTTGAACATTTGGGCAAATGCCAAAAATGGGATTGCTGGATCATAGGGGAGCTCTAACTGGAGTCTTGGAAAAATTATATCAAGTGAAGTAAGCCAAACCCAAAGAAACATAGGTCCTATGGTTTCCCTTACGTGCAATAACTATTATATGTCTCAGACAAGCATACAAGTTCAAAAGCTATGTACATACAACCAGATAAGATGATGTTAAGCGAAATAAACCCCAAGATAGAGTTTATAGTCTACCATGGTTTTTTTTCTTTTTATGTTCCTCCCCCCATGGTTGTAACAATGAGATGCAAAAGACACTATGTTGAAAAAGGAACTTTACAATATGGGCGGGGAAGCAGGGAAGGGAGGAGAGGGGGAGTGTAGTTGTGGAGGTGGGAGGGAAGAAAGGGTAGGGGAAAACAAAGAAGGAGGTAACAATGCTTGATAGAAAATTTACTCATTACCTTGCTCATGTAACTATAACCCCTCTATACTATATTTTACAGTAAAAACCCCTTTTATAAAACAGAAGGTGTTATGTACACCAAGTATAGTAGCCCACATGTATAATAACTGCTGATTGGGAAGCAGAGATGACAAGGATCATGGTCTGAGGCCAGGCCAGAGAAAAAAATGCCAAGACAGCCATGTCAACAAATGAGCTTTCCATAGTGGTTCACATCTGTAATCCTAGCTAATTATGTGGGAGGGATAGGTAGCAAAGTCTCAGTCAATCTAAGATCAGACCCAGACAAAAAGTTCAAGACCTCAAGTAATTAAATGGACTAGAAGTATGGTAAAAGTAGTTGAGCTTCTTGATGCTATACAACCAGAGTCCTGTCTAGCAAACAGAAAATCCCTGAATAGAACCCTTCCACCAAAAAGCCTAAATAACTTTATCCTATTTGAACATCTAATTTCAAGGCGACTGACAGATCCGAGATGGTGACATTCTCTTTAAAATTAGCTATTCAAAAGAGACAAAGTTATTTAGGTTTTGAAAAAATTGAAAAGGAAAATGCATGTGATTTTTGTTAGCTCTATAATTCTTGAAAACATAAAATGTACTCAAGTATTTAATATATATCCATATGTGTGCACATGTCCATGTAAGTATGTATATCCATGTATGTATGTATATATGTATGTATATATATACATACAAATGGTTCATCTCTTTTCTGTGTAGCCAATGGTACAAATGAATCTGTATAATCACTACTCAAATGAATGAATAAACAAAGAGAATGAGCAGAGAACTCATATTCAGGAAATTATGGCTAGCCCATAACCCGGGAAATCTTTTACATCAGTTTGCATATTTCTGTGACTGCAGTACAGGGACTATACGACAACAGTGGGATACCAGGCAGATGAATTGAGAAATGAGAGATACAAATGTTAAAAATATTCTTTCTGATGGTTAAGTAGAATTTCTTGTATGTGTGTGTGTGTGTTTGTGTTTGTGTGTGTGTGTTTGTGTGTGTGTGTGTGTGTGTGTGTGTATCACATTTTTGATTAATTTTTCTCTTGAGGGTTATCTGGGCAGATTCAATAAGAATGGTTGGGCTGAAACCTTTACTATATCCTGGTTTGTAATCTTTCCGGTAAATGACCAGGAGTAGAGTTGTTGGATCATATGGTAGTGGGTAGTCAAAAGAGGCGTGAAGGTTTAAAAGGTAGAAGAATGAACAGGAGAAAAGGGGGAAAATGCAGAGAGGAATCCATAAATATCCTACAATATTAAGAAGAGTGAAGGAAGAAGTGCATAGATGAGGGGTGGATGAGAATATTGAAAGGGTTGGCATTGATCTAGGTATATTGTACGCATAAAATGATCTGTTTAATGATAATTCCTATGCTACTTAAAATAATAATTAAAAAATCATGTCCCTAAACTGTTATGCAATTAGAAGCAAAGAAGGAGAATTTGCTCAGATCAACTCCCAGTCTATAAGTCTTTTTTGTTAGGATAAGTTTTAAAACAACACTAATGATACATATCACTGAAGAAAATTTAATGATTTTCAGCTATTTAAAATAATCATTTTTGGAGATATGGCTCAAGTGGCAGAGTGCTACTTAGTGAGCAAAGCTGTCAGATATTGAATTCAAGTCTCAATCTCGAACAAAAGTACAAACAATCAGTAAAATTCAGGCACTTTCCTGGGCTCTGGTATCTTTAATCCTACCTTTAATCAGAAAGCAGAGATCTGGGGATCTCAGTTCAATGTCAGCTTAGATAGGAACGTCTGTGAGACGCTCATCTCCAATTCACTGCCAAAGAAAGCTGGAGTGGACTCATGGCTCAAGTGGTAAAATGCTAGACTACAGCAAAAAGCTCAGGGGCAGAACCCAATCCTTGTGTTCAAGCCTTAGAATTGAGCATATACATACACAAGGAAGTCAGTCACTCAAGTTCTCAATCTTCCATTTCCCTAATTCTAACTCAAATCTTGGACAGAACCCTAAGAGCAACCTTGATGATAATAGTAACCCAATCCTAAAATTAATGGAAAATATATCCTAACAGATTCTCATTGTCTTTGAAATGATTTATTTGCACTTTGCTACAAATCCTACAGATTCCCTAACTTGGACTCTGAAATTGTTCCCTATTATGAATCATTAAGCTCGAATCTTCATATCATGAAAACTACCATAGTTTCCACTGATCTTAACTTTTTCTGAACTCCTCTGTCTCCAAAAAGAAGTTGCAGGTTTCCTTAAAATCTACTCTAGTTCCTAACCCTAACTATATATCTAAACCTTACTAGAAACCTAACACTAAATTTAACCCTATTGAACCCTGAATAGGAAACTTATGAAAACTCTGGAGTTTTTGTTAAGTTTCAAACTTATTTTACTTGAAAGTGTTAGCAGAAAACTCAGTTTTACCTTAAAGCTTACCCTTCCCTAATCCTAAGTCTAACCTGAACTAGACAAGCAACCCTAGCCCTAGAACTAATAGCCTCTGGATTCTAAAAGCCATACAAATACATTAGTTTTTATTCATCCTAACTTTGATTCAACTCATCTCTCAAATAGTTTGTAGTTTTTCTCATTATCTTGCCATTTTTGTAACCCTAACCCTAACTGGAATATTGAGGCTAACCCTCACACTAACCATCCCCTAATCTTAATAATTATTAGCAGTTTCTTACTTCACATTCATCCTAATTCTAACTAGGCTTGTTATTCGAAGATTTACTTTCAGTTTGACCCTAAACTTTCCATTTCCCTAATGCTAACACTAACTCCAGCTGGAACTGAAACCTAACTTTCACCCTAACGATAGTCCAATTCTAATGTTTAAGAAAAATACTCTGTTTTTATTCATTCTAATGAATACTCCAGTTTGCACTCTGGAAATGAGTTTCAGTTTGCCCTAATTCCCATAAATTTTCTAACTCTTCCTCTGAAGTTATCTTGTTCCCTAACATGAACCTTTATATTATTTGTCCTCACATTCTCTTATAAGGAAAAATACTGTAGTTTCAAATGATCCTACCTTTTCCTGAACTCCAGTGCCCTAAAACAATTTCAGATTTACTTACCATCTATTCCATTAATTAACTCTAATTCTCAACCTAAACCTGGCTGGAAAACTCTCATTAATCATTACGAGAATGATCACTGAGAAATAAATATAATGATAATGCTCTGGTTACTGTTCAATCTCATATTTTTGCTTCCACTTGTTAGTGAAAACTGAATATTATACTAAAAACTTTCCTATTCATAACACTATTCATAATCAGAACAAAATACTGACCCTAATGTTAATCCAAATTATATGTCAATACTAACACTAACACAAGTACACTAGTTTTCACTCATCCTAACTTGATTCAAATAAGCCTTCCAAAATAAGTTTCAATTTTTTTCCAATATCTTAGTCATTTTCTAACCCTAAACTTAATCTTAACTAGAACATTGAGAATAACCATAACCCTAATTGCAAGTAGATTTTAATATTAATATCAATACTCTAGTTCACATTCATGCTAATTCCTGACAAGCTTATTCTAAAATTTACCTTCAATTTGACTCTCATTTTTTCTCCTTCACTCTAATCCCAATCATGTCTAGAATCCTAACCATATCCTTGATACTAATGTTATTTTACTTCTAAAATTTATGAAAAATGGTTGTTTTGTGTTATCCTTACTGAAATTCCACCTGTAATTCTTGAAATAAATTGAAGGTTTTCCTAAACGCTATAGATTTTATCACTCTTAACTCTGAATCTATCTTGTTCCTTAACAGGAATCATTATATCCATTGATCTCAAATCCTGATATTATGAAATACATTGTACTTCCACTATCCAAGCTTTTCCTGAATTCCTACAACCTAAAATAAGTTCAGATTTATTTAACATTTAAAACATTTGTTTTCTTTTTCTTTTTGTCGAACGTGGGGCTTGAACTCTGGGCCTGGGCATGATCCCTGAGCTCTAGGTCATGATCCCTGAGTTTTTTAGCTCTAGGTGTGCACTTTACCACTTGAGCCACAGCACCACTTTTGAGTTTTCTGGTGGTTAATTGGCGATAAAAGTCTCATGGACTTTCTGCCCCGTCAAGCTTTGAACTGCAATCCTCAGAAAACAGCTTTCTGATTAGCTAGGATAATAGGCACGAGAAACTAGTTTAAACAATTTCTTTATCCTATTCTCAACCCCCTTTAACCAGACACCTAATCCTAATCACAATCTAATTTAACCCCAAATAGTTACTGTAAGGAAAATTGTCTAGATTCTATTCAATCACACATTTTTTTTTGCTTCTACTTCTTATTGGAAAATTAAATTTTACACTAAAGCGTATCCTTCCCTAAACCTAACGAGAAAAAAATGTAATTCACCCTTTAAGCCAAATTATGTCTGAATGTTTAAAGTAACACAGACACTGGTTTTCATTCATTCTAACCTTGATGCCATTCATTCTTCTTAAAATATGTTACTGTTTTACATCTTTTTATATCTTACATCTTTTTCTCATGCTAACCCCAAATCTAACTGGAACACCTTGCCTAATCCTAAACCTACATATAACCGAATCATAATGTTAATAGCAAGCTTCTATTGCACTTTTATTCTCTTGCTCAACATGTAGGTCTAAATTTTACTTGCATTTTGAGCCTACATTTTTAAGTGTTTTTCTATTTCCTGTCAGGTTTTCTTTTTCTTTATCTTTCTATTTTTTTTTTTATTTTTTGTTCAGTCATGGGGCCTAAATTCTAGCATTGGGTGCTCTCCCTCCACTCTTCAGATCAAGGCAAGCGATTTACCACTTGAGCCACAGCGCCACTTATGGTTTTCTAGTGGTTTATTGGAGATATGAGCCTCACAGACTTTCCTGCCTGGGCTGCTTTGAACTCCGATCCTCAGACATCAGCCTCCTGCGTAGCAAGGATTACAAGCGTGAGCCACTGACACCCATCTTTATTATTTTTTTAAATTTTATTTTATTGTAAAGATGCTTTAAAGTCAAATTAGTTACACGAGTAAGGTAATGGGTATATTTCTTGTTGAGCATTGTTAAACACTTCTTTGTTGTTCTCCTACTACCCCACCTCCCTTACTCCTCGTTCCCCATGGTGTAAAGTTCATTTTCAACATAGGGTCTTCTAAGTATCATTGTTGCATCCTGCATTGAACCTATTTCACTAATCCTAATTCTAATTCTGTCTGGGATCCTAAACCTAAACATAATAATAATGATAGCTCAATTCAGAAGTTAACAAAAATATTCAAGTTTTTGTTCATCCTGTTAATCCACTATACAACTTGAATTAATTGCAGTTTAGCTCATTTTTTTCCCAAATTAGATTATATGTGCAAATATAAAGATGAAACTTTATGGGAAATACAGAAGATCTTTGGAAGAAGAAGTAATGAAAAGAAAATAGAGGCAGAGAGTATAATCAGATGCTTTAAACATATTATGGTATTGCCACTTCTGACAATTAATAACCATTAACAAAATACCTAGTATTTTTTAAGAGAGCCATTGAGATATCTGGGGAATAAAATACTTGTGTTAGATAAACTTTGTTCATGCATATTTTATATTGTTATTGGTCAATTATTTAACTTAATGAACAAAAATATATCAAATAAGATTCCATGAAAAATACACAAAACAGTTTTTTAGTAATTGAGAAAAAGTTATAGTCATGAATTTTAGGAAACTAAATTCCTATTTCCCTATGAAGCAATGATTTAAGTTTACTAATCTAGTTACTTTAGACATCATAATTGGCATGAAAAACAACTAACTGTACATCTTGTTTCTTGAATGAGTGATGTTTAAACATGCTCTTTCATTCAAATGAATACTTAGGTTTACTTTCAAAATAAATGCAATTTTATCTCCTTTCACAACAAGTACTTACCCTGCAATTAAATGTATTAGTATATTCAGGTATTTAAAAGCTAAAATTTCTATTTTTGATATGTAGTTCTACATATTCAGAATGACACGTTTTTGGTATTCGTAAATGTCTAACCTCTGGGATTTTTGCTTCATCAATATAATTTATCTCATGAGGTTGTTGCAAAGGATCCAGTAACCAGTGTGGTCAAAAATATTTCCTAAATTCTAAATTTAAGTCTAATCATTTTTAGCCTTTGATTATATCATTTATTGTCTCTTCAGAGCAATTAAGCTAAAATAATTACTACTTTTTAAACATTTTGCTCACATCGTAAATAATATCAACACAAGTCACAAAGAGACTGATTATTTCAGACTCATCATATTTGGTAAAGTTAGTGTGAAGAATGTAGAGAGCAGAAGGTTCTTATACTCAATAAATATTTTTGCTTAATTTAAATTACATTAAATATCTGGATTTCTAATTTGGAGGTTAATCATATGGAAACAGGAAAATAATTTTTAAAAAATAATTACTTTGGGACCATTTTTCTTCTTAAAATATGAATTAAAAATATCTCTAAGAAATGTATTTTTTTCAATAAAATGTTTCAACCCTTAATAAAGTGCTTTATACTTAAATAAAAGGCTGTCTCAAAATAGAAATTCTGCAACTAATCTAATGTATGTTTTCATGCACAAAATTCTGTGGCTTCTAGTCTTATGTGATTTTAATTATATTTTATATTTGTGACATGATCCCTACTTATATTTATTACAAACTTCTGTAATTATACAAATCATGCCGGTACACACTAACTTACATAAGATAATATTCAAACAAAATTATCTTTTTTTTATGTCTCCAACAGGGATGGATGCTGTGCTGAAGTATATTAAATGAAAGCACTCTAACAAAGAATCTTTATGAAATGGAAATTTGCAACATGAGGATGGGAACATGAGCACTTTCTACTTGGCTGAACAGGAATTTTTGTTTCTACAGTACTTTCTTGTCTTTTAATCACACAGGGAAAGCCATAAAATTTGAAATGCATATGAAGGAATTGCATTCCTAAAAGATGTGGCAACCCTGCTCAAAAGGTCGATCTTATCACTGGTTCTTTGTGCTTGCTGCCTGATCTATTTCTCTATCATATGTTTCATATTATTAAACATATTAGTAATTCAGCAGTAAGTATATTATAGGAAATTCCTGAAAATCACAGCTATTGCAGTTTAATAATCAGAAGAGAGGAAAAGGATTATATTAATCCCCAATTTCTCCCTTTGGCCTTCAATTTGCCAATCAATTTTCAAAACAATCATGTAAGATGTTAGTTTATTTTTCCCTTTTTAATTAGAGATTAAGCAAGTGTTTTTTGCAGTAAAAAGTGATGACAGTGGTATTAGAGCTCTGGTAAGGGCACCTTCTCCTTAACAAGTAATGCTCTATGGACTGTAAACATAGAAGCCACACTAAAATTCTCTACACACACACACACACACACACACACACACACACACACAAACACACACACAAACATGCACACACACACACACACACACACACACACACACACACACACACACAGCTGCCACCCAGACACATCAGAGATAAGTTCCATTCCCTTGTAATGATAGTTTGATAGTTGATTGATGTTTGCTGCATTGCTTTATCTCAGCTTCAAGATCTTGCTTGGACCTTTATCTTTCCCCGAGATCAACTCCCTAATTCTTAGTATACCGTGTGTCTGTGTATTCACAATAGGTTCCTGGCTGCTTCAGGCCAATTAATACCCTGAATAGAGTATCCTCAAACTTCACATCCAAGTCAAAACTCCATGAGTTTATACATCGTTGCAAAATACTAAAATTTATTGGATATAGAAACCAAGAGAAAACCCACCTTGTTATTTTAGTAGCAATTGACATCATGAAAGTAGAAGAATATTAATCAAGAACTGAGGTAAGAGAATGGGAGTATGTCTAAAATGTTGAATACTGGATGTGTGTTACAGATACAAAATCATCATCTATAGGCTTATTTATTGAAAAGGTCATCATATATTGAAAGCATTATTTACAAATACAGTTGTCCAGTTACTTTGCTTACCTATCACTTCTGATGACAAATCCGCTCATGAATTTTTACAGGATCTTTGAATAAATGACACGATTTGCATGTATGTATCATCTTAAGGAAAGACAGTATGCTTTTACATCTTTCTTTCTATATGACAAGCCCTTATTTTTTGTTTCCCTGTTTGCTGAATAAATATATTCCTGGAAACAGAATATTCACATCAAATCTGGGTGTAATTTTTATTTTTTAAATTTGAAATATAAACTTTGTTGTGACTAGTCATTTTCTAAAGATGAGTGATATTCTTGAACACTAAAATGTTGGTGCCTTTAAGTAAATTGAGACTTGATGTGGTATTTGTCTAATTGACTTAACCAACAACAATAACAACAAACATTTAGTTAGTAAATGCAAAATAAACAATTCATACTTGGAATATATAATTGCTCCCTCCATACTGATACCTGTACTTTACCTATATTAGTATACTATTTTGAAAAAAACTTTTAATCATTAATTCACAGCAATTAATGCCAGGAATGTGCTTAGATGTCAGGTGAAGATTAATTCTGGAAATTCAAAGATTCCAGGCTTTTGAGTGGTCACTGCTAATCACAATTAGAAGTGTAGTATAAGTGAGATTTGGAAATCTTTTTGGTAAGTTATGGCACCAAAAAGGCAGAGGCTAATTAATAGTTTTTACAGAAGAGAAGGAATAACTCCAGATGGAAGGAATAAATGATAATAACTATGTTATACCACAAAATGTTCTAGGGAACTATATTTTTGGTTATTAAAGAACTAGTCATCAACAAGGCTTATTCCTCATTGCCTTTAGCATTGTAGTAATTAGTCTAATTCTTAATCTCTGTGTGATAAGTTGTATATCCTTCTATGCTGTACTTTCATACCTGAACTCCTTTGCTTTCTAAAAATCACAGTCTTTTATATTTCTCTATGAACAATTTCTGATATTAAGTCGACAAATCCAGACAGCAGAGGATGCTAATGTAAGAGTCCCTTAACACATGAATCATTAATGTAACAACATGGAAAAGGAGGATAAATTTATTGCTACCTCGATTTTTCTGAAAAGTTGCAATGTCATCATTTGATTCAAATTTCCATTCTTTGTCTACATAGTGTCAATAAGTGCACATAATTGCAAATATAAGATGGATGCTGGTGGCTCACACCTGTAATCCTAGCTACTCAGAAATTTGAGACCACAAGATTGTGGTTCAAAACCAGCCTGGTCAGGAAAGTCCATGAGACTCTTATCTTTAATTAACCACATAAAACCCAGAAGTGGTGCTGTACCGAAAGTGACAGAGTGCTCAACGTGAGCTGAAGAACTGAGGGAAAGGGCCCAGTATCAGAGTTAAAGACCCAAGACCAACAAAAAAGTGCAAATATGACTTTAAGTTTCCCCAAAAGGAATGACAAAGGCAATAGTAATCTTCCCAAGTAGAAAAAATAATTCCAAAATGATTCAGTGCACCTTCTTTTATGGTTTCTTAGCTGGACATATTCTCTTCATTTAAAAATTGTCAAATATTAGCTTTATAATAAACTTCATCTAATATTTCTTGGTTCAAAGGAGAAGTCCATACAGTTGAAGTCACTTGAATTTATTAATATCTCAGTTCAGACAACCCAGGCAGGAGAGTCTGTCTAACTCTTATCTGTAATTAAACACTAAAAAAGCCAGAAGTGGAGTTTAGGCTCAAGCAATAGAGTACTAGTTTTGGGGGAAGTTGGGCACGAAAGACAACTGTACTGGGACAGGATCCATCCTCTGGGTTCAAGACCCAAAACCAGCACAAACTAAACAAACAAACAAAGGAATAAAAAAACACATGTTTCTTTGAGACCATCCTTAAAGCACTGGTTTGAGAAGAGGCTCCTTTCCCTGATCGTACTCACTGGATCCTGCTTTGTGGAATCCTTATTGCTATGGAGAACTCGGGACCAGACTAAAGAATTGGGTAACTGACTCCTGCAAAAAGAGAATCATCTCAGGAGTGAAATATCTGTCCATACGTCTCTTTAAAACTCTCATAACTTTGTTTCTTTGTAGGAGAACACTTTTAAAACAAATTTATTTCCTTTTATTCTATGCTGGCCTTAAAATGGCATATTGTTTCCTTTTGTTATACTCTTAACTAGAAGTTTACAGACAAGGTTTATATAAGTAAAGGACACACTTGAAAAAGTCAGGAACATAGTTTCCTTCAGGCCTTGGATTCTTTTCTTGTACCGTAAAAATGACAGCACAAATTACCATGATCTTTGTCATTTTCCTATGTTCAACTCCTCTCTTGGGATCAGTTTTCACTTGCAATAACAGTTCCTTCCACTTACTTCCAGTAACAATCTATGGTGCTGCTCCAGGTAAAATGAATATTTTCTGGCTTCATTGAAATAGCACAAGTATATCTTTGAACATGAGGTAAAATGTGTTTCAAAGATAACTTTATAACGAGAAAATATTGAATTTGCATGGCTTATGAAACCTTATTCATGTACATATGGCCATATAAGATGATGTTAAGTGAAATGGAACCCAAGATAGGGACACAACTTGCTTTTTCATTCGTGCTATTTTTTAAAAGTATCTAACATGTAGTATGTGAATTTTTGTTTCTCTTCTATTTTCTTCCTCCATGGTATAACCCCTGTTTTCATTATATTTATTGTCAGCGACCTGCATCTCGCATATACATTTTTCTAATGTGGGGAGGGGAAGGGAAATAACAAAATGCTTAAACAAGTATACAGTATGACCTATTGTATCAATGAGTTGTACAAGGCACTATGTAGAAAATTAGCTTTACAACTTGAGGAGGGGAGAAGGGAGTTGGGTTTGTGGGGAGGAAAAGGATTGTAGGAGGAAAACAAAAGAGGAGGTAACAATGCTTGATAGATAATGTACTCATTAACTTTCTTATGTAACTCTAACCCTTCTTTAAACCATTTTTACAATAAAAAACATGAAAAAAACATCCTGGACTACTTTAGTTCAAATTTCTTAAGTGCTCTGTAATTAAGACCAATTTTATGTGGGAAGAATGTTCTCAGAAACATTTTTTGTGAGTGTTTGTTTTGTGCATTATTTCCCAAGTGTACATAAGTTAGAAGTAGGAAAAACAATAGGAATAATAAGAGAAAAAGACGTTTTGTGCTTAAGTATAATGGTTCAATACACTATAGAAGACTCTTTCAATAAGATAACTTTGAAACAATAAAATCCAAGGCCAGTATGTAGATCTATGGGAGTGATATAGGGAAAGCATTACTACTAAGTGGAACATGGACGATGAGGCCACTCTTGTTTTCTACTAGGTCTAAATCATGGTAGCTAATCATGCACATTTGTAAAAAGTAGAACAGAAGAGCAATTCTGGTTCCAAAACAAGTCAGATATAAGAGCATGGACTTAACTGGAAAAAAAGGCCATATTGAGAGAGCAGGAAATATAGTAGCAATGAACTGGTGGATAAGATCACATTTCTTTTTCTTTTTTAGTTTTATTTTTTGATGGTTGTGGGTCTTGAACTCTGGGACTGGGCGATGTCTCTCCCCTCTTCAGCTCAAGGCTAGAGCTCTACCATTTGAGCCACAGTGCCAATTCAAGTTTTCTGGTGGTTAATTGGAGATAAGTGCCTCAGAAAACTTTCATACTGGTGCTTGATCTGAACTGCAAGCCTCAGATCTCAACCTCCTGAGTAACTAGGGTTATAGGTTTGAGCCACCAGTACCAGGCTTAAGATCACATTTCTAGCAGTACACACTGAGGATATGTAATGTGTATGTTCATCTATCTTTGTATGAAATCTTGAGTTAAAAATCTAGGCTACAAGTCAGACTTTACATTCACAAAAATGTTTGTAGTTTAAAACCATACTCCTGAAAAAATAAAAACTAAGAATGTAAAAGAGTCTGGAAAGTCTTTGCAACACTGCCTATAATTAACCAGCCAAAAACTGCATTGGATGAATGGCTCAAGTGATGGGATACTAGTTATGAGCAACAGTGCTGAATAATAGCCTGAGGTTTTTGCATACATACATACAAACATTTACACACGTACAGAAGCACTTATATGTGCAAACACACATATGAAACAACTCTCACAATGTGTAGAAAAGTTAGAAAATAATAGATAATATGTCCTGTGTAAGACTAGAATCAATTGATAATTTTTAATATTAGAAAGTCGTCACGTGAACTTTCCCCCTAAAAGCTTGAGACTATTACATAGGTAGTGACCAGAGATAGTAAAAGAGCCAAGTAATAATTATTAAAGGGATCAGATCCATGGAAGAATGAATCAGAGACCCCTGCAGGTGCATCTGAAAATGTTCATATCCTGTGTCAAATGTTAGAACATCTTTGAAAATTGTACAGAAACAGTTTGAGCAGTCAGTCTAGTGGATAAGATCATCGGAGAAGTTCAGAATTACTAGTATGTTTCTCGATTAAATAAACCAACAAACTATGGCAGGGCAATGCGATACAAGTCTGGAATTCTAGCACTCTAATACAGGAGATTAGAGAGTGGATAAAATAGTAATATCTTCCCTGGACTAGGTAGTATAATTTTGCCTCAGTAAAACAAACGAAAGGACAAGAAAGGAATTCACAGTTGGAAGTTTGGGCTAATTTTGTCATTACTTTTTGAGAAGTCAAGTTTCCTGTTGAAATGCAACTCATATATCATCCTCAGTCATGTTTTGAATGCTCTCTTCATTACAAAATACTTCTAGATGCAAAATAGTTCATGATTCCGAACCAAAAATTTGAAAAATTTAGCATCATTATGTTGGATTCCAAAGAAATAATGAAGGATTACAAAAGCTTAAGCCTGGAGAAACAGCAAAGTTATCTAATGTAGGACTTTGTAGACCCTACTAAATTAGAATTTAGATTTAAAATAAATATCTATTTCTTGTAATTTCATATTCTATAGGATACTATAAAATACTTTTTAATTAGAAGTTTTAATTTACAAATTCACAAATGATTCTGGCATTCTATTTGTCTAGAATATTCTTTCAAGAGAGTTGTAATTAGGACTTAGTTAATAGATAATTCCAAAAGTTCATGTATAACATGATAATGTGAATAATCTAGAAAGAGTTGACAATAAATGGATGCTATTAATTTATAAATTTAGTAAAAGAGCAATATTTGAGACTTCAGTGTAACATGGTATGAAGAGAGATATTGTTTGAAATCTTTTTTCTTCTACCTGTACATAACAAAGGAAGAAATTTCCTTAATTGTATACCTCTGTATACAATGAGAAAAATACTAGGTTTGGGGTTTGTTTTCATTTTGTTTTTGTTGTTTTGTGTGTCCTAGGGCTTCACGTCTGGGCCTGGGCACTTTTCCTGAGCCTGTTTTTTGCTCAAGTATACTGCTCTACCACTTGAACCTCAGTGCTACTTGTGTCTGGCTTTTCCTGAGCAGTTTATTGGAGATAAGAATCTAAGGAACCTTCCTGTCTGGGTGGGCTTTGAACCATAATATACAGATCTTTGCCTCCTGAATATCTATGGTAGACGAAAATATATCTATAAATAATATTTTCAAGTTTTCTGATCTTAAGATCACCACTTGAGGGAAAATGATGCAGCAAAGTTTAGTGTAGTGTTCTTTCAACAATAGAAAGGGCATAACATTAGCAGAAGTGTAGAATTTTTTCACAATACTGATAAGCTAGTCATGCTGTGAATTTAGGGAATTTTAAGGTGCACCTTACAAGGTGGAAACTGTTGGGTTAGAATGACTTTACTGCATAAAATGTTGGGATTGATTGTCATTGAAATAATAGCTTACTATGATAAACAAATGTTTACTCTAGAAGAATTAATTATTATAGATACTTCATAGTTTTATCTTCTACCAGAAGGTGGCTAGTTTCTCTGTTGACCTTTAAATATGTAATGCCCCATTGGAAACTGCATCTATTGCAGAATTAAATAAAATGCATACAGGCACTGTTTTAAATATCTCTGGTATGGCATGCTCAGAATTTGAAAATGAGTTGTTAGTAGAACACATACATTCTGTCCTCTTAACAAATATTCAGTTTTAAAAATTAGGAGTTTCCAGAGAATTGAACTATTTTCTATTTAGTATGAGATAATACTAAAATAATGCTTTTTAAAAAAATAATGGCAAGTATATTCTGAAAATTTTTATAGTTTGATAGCATTCAAGTTGATGATCCTCTGACAAAGACAGGGGAAATTAATCCAAATTAAAAGCCAAATATTGTTCATTTTTTAAAAAAATTAATACACATAGCATATCATTTACTATAGAAATACCGTGAAATTATATTTTATGTAGCTTATTTTTAAATTAAATTTTATTGTCAAGGTGATACATAGAAGGGGTTGCAGTAATTGTAAGGTAGTGAATATCTAACAAGTCGAACTTTTTATGCCCTCCCTCATTTTTCTCACACTTTTACTTCATCCCAATACACCTCACAAGTTGTAATGTGAATATCCTACATCTTTTCTTGTGAGTATTGCTATTGCATTGGTTTTCCCTTTGTCCTTTGTCTCGCCATTTTGTTGTTCCTCTACCTTTGCCAAATTAAGATAAATGTGTATATAATACACAGGATACTGAAATTAAATACAGCAGGGAATAAACCATAGGGGAAACACAAAAGAAAAAAGAAATAATGTGGTGATTGAAGGTGTTTAATGAGAAATCAAAATGTATAAGTAGTCCTTTGCTATAAGTTAAATCTCACTTTTTCTTTTTGGAGATATAATGATCAAAGTAATATTTGAGAATCAGCAAGCAATTGTTCAGAATCATGCTTCCAGTGCAAGTGGATCAACAGTAAGTAATCCTCAATACCATTTTCCACAAAGTTTTGTCACAGATACAATCGGCCTGCCTTCTCTTGCTGCTTTCCTAGCCTGGACCTATTCCTTCATTGTACATGAAAAGGGTGATTCAACTGATTTCATTCATATCTGTTTCTAGAATTATCAAGGATTTAGATTCTTGTCTGCAATATGATTAAACCTACGTCTCTTCATGTAGGCTGCTAAAAATGTATTTACCCAATTCAAGTAAATACATAAATTCTATTTCCATCTTTTGTAAACCATAAAATTCTTCTTTCTCTATAAATTGATCAGAGGCATGCATTTGTGGCTATCTGGGTCATTGCACATCTGTCTCTCTTCCTCTCTCTTTAATATTTCTCATAGATAATAGGATTGCTCTATAATTATCATAATTCATTTTGCTTTTATGTTTTTGGTTGCATCATTTTACTTTCTGCTCTGCCATTTCCCAAATCATTTATATAGAAGTCATTATTTCATCTTTTCTCATTCCTAGAATAAGCTGCACATGAAGACACCACTGGTCCTTATTTTCAGTCTGTAACTTTGAATACGCAGGAAAATCTTTCCTCTGCTCTCCATCAATTCCCTACTCTCCAGTTAGAATAATTTTGAATAGTAAAAATGGAAAAAGGGAAAATAAATCATGGTGAAAACACAGATTCAGAAAATTCACCGGATTTTTCTGAACAGTTGAACTAACCTGATCTATTAGGGAAATACATGGACACCTCATTCCCATTGTCACTCAAAGTCTCAGGTTAGGCAATTCTAATGAAGACGAGGAACATGATGAAAAAGTGAGGAATGTTATCAATTGCAAGAAAAATGGAGAAGGATCCATGCAAATTTCTTCTTTGGGCTGCTGAAAATAATCAGGTTATTACATTGCAGAGACTACTTTCCAAAAAGGCCACTCATGTGAATACTAGGGATGACGATGATTATACCCATATTCATCAGGAAGCCTACAGTGGACACTTAGACACTGTCCGTGAATTGGTGACTCAAGCGGCAGATATTCATGCAATAACTGTAGATGGCTGAACAACCCTGCGCAGTGCTTATATGTGGAATAACATTAGAGAGGCTTTCTTCTTACTTCATCATGATGCAGATACCAATGGCCCCCTTGCATCTTGCTGCTGGAAATAGAGACAGCAAAGACATGTTCGATCTGCTTCTGTTGAACCATTGTGTCTGAAGATCAACTTGGAAGAAACTGTATTTGATATTGCCAAAAGGATAAATATGTATCACTACCTCTTTGAAGTTTTGGAAGGCTGTACAAATTGCTCTCCTAAGTCATAATGGTTTGGTTAAGTTTCTTAAATTTCAAAAATGCCATTGCATTCTTTGTTTCCATACAAAATATTTTCACAATCCAAATAACAATAATAGCTTACTATAACATTTCATAGATTCCATGGAAGTCTTCCAAGTGAATTGCCTGACTTTGATGTCAAAATGTATTCAAGAGATAGTTGTATACATCTATAATGATTTCTGGAGAGTTTGTGCATTTTTATTGTAATTAAGTGGTTACATAATTTCCCTAATTTCACAGTATTGTGGGATAGTGATACTCAGTTAAAGTCACAAACACATTCTAACATTTCTGGAGCAAATTGTCTATCACAGTCTATAACATTTATGAGTTCTATGAGCTTTGCGATACAGTTATTACTTCCACATTGGTTGGTATGTACATTACTTTTGTTTTGCATAACATCAGCTGTTCCCTTTTTCCCACTTGTTTTCTCCCTCCCATCCCTGCCATTAACTTGCTTAGTTCATTTTGGTCAATGTCCAGTGCAGCTGACGGGTTTTTCACTGATTCCCTCTACTTCTATGTCATCTTCCTGGTTCCCCTCCATTGTACACATAGATACCATATATGTGATCAGCAGCATGGGGTTATTTAGTAGAGATTCGACCAGATGAGTGGAAGTCCTTTGTTTCTTAAGTCCTGTTAATTTTGTCGTATTGCCTAACATTTTGGTTTTAACATCCACTTATCAGGGAGAACATGTACTGTTTGTCTCTTTGCTTTTGTCTTACCTTGCTCAACATGATCACCTTCTAGCTCCATCCATTTCCCTGCAAATGCCATTATTTTTTCATTTCTTATGGCTGCATAATATTGCATTGTGTATAGATACCACAATTTTGGGATCCATTCATCTGTGGTGGGACATCTGGGTTGTTTCCATATCCTGGCTATTACGAACAGTGCGGCAATAAACATGGAGGTGCATGTGTCCCTGTATACTGGTTCCTGTTGTTCAGGATGGATGCCTAGAAGTGGTATGACTTGGTCATAAGGGAAGTCAATATTTAGCTTTCTTAGGACTCTCCAGACTGTTTTCCAAATTGGTTGTATAAGTGTACATTCCCACCAGCAGTGTAGTAGGGTTCCTCTTTCTCTGCATCCCCTCCAGCGTTTGTCATTGGCTGACTTGAGGATGTGGGACATTCTGACTGGGGTAAGGTGGTATCCAATGATTGTCTTTATTTACATTTCCTTCACAACCAGGGATAGTGAACATTTCCTAATGTGTTTCTTTGCCATTCTTATCTCTTCTTCTGAGAAGTCTCTCTTTAGTTCCCTTGCCCATTTAGTAATTGGTTTGTTAGGTTTTTGAGGTCCTAGTTTCTTGAGTTCCCTATACATACTGGATATTAACCCCTTTTCAGATATAGTGCTGGAAAATCTTTTTTCCCAATTAATTGATTGTCTTTCTAGTTTGGTTGCGATAGCTTTAGCTTTGCAGAAGCTTTTTATTTTAAGGTAGTCCCATTTGTCATGTCTCACTCCAATTTGTTGTGACCCTGGGACTCTGTTCAGGAAATTCTTTCCTGGGCCTATAAGTTCAAGTGTCTCTCCTACTCAGCCTGCAGAGGTTTCAGAGATTCAGGTTTAATGTTAAAGTCTTTAATCGATTTTGAGTTGATGTTGGTGAATGGTGATATGCTGGAGTCCACTTTTATTATTCTGCATGTGGCTGCCCAGTTTTCCCAGCACCAGTGGTTGAAGAGGCTGTGTTTCTTCCATTGTCTATCTTTGGTTCCTTTGCCAAATATCAGCTAACTGTAGGCATGTGGATTTATTTCTAGATCTTCTATTCTATTCTATTGGTCTTTGGGTCTGTTTTGGTGCCAGTACCATGCTGTCTTTTTTATTATGGCTCTATAGTAGAGTTTGAAGTGCGGCATGGATATCCCTTCCATGTTGTCTTTATTCTCTAGAATTGTTTTGGCTATACTAGGTATTTTGTGGTTCCATATGAATTTTTGGACTGTTTTCTGTATTTCAGAGATGTACATCATTGGGATTTTAATAGGAATTGCATTGAATTTGTATATTAATTTGGGCAGTATTGCCATTTTCACTATATTGTCTGCCTATCCAAGAGCATGGGAGGTCGTTCCATTTCCTAGTGTCTTCTGTAATTTTTTCTTTAACTTTTTATAGTTTTCATTAAATAGTTCTTTTACATCTTTGGTTAGGTTAATTCCTAAATATTTTATTTTGGGGGAGGTTATTGTGAATCGGGTTGCTTCCCTTATTTCCCTATCTGTTTGTACATTGTCAGTGTACAGGAAGGCAACTGAATTTATTGGATTGATTTTTGTATCCTGCCACTTTGCCAAAGTGATTTTTGATTTCTAAGAGTTTGGGGATGGAGTTTTTGGGATCATGAAGGTATAGTATCATGTCATCTGCAAAAAGGGATAGTTTAATTTCTTCTTTCCCTATGCAGATCCTTTTAATGTATCCCTTCCACTCCTCAAATATATATATATATATATATATATATATATATATATATATATATATGTATGTATATATAAGATACAGAACAGAACACTGGAATCAAATACAGTGAAAACAGGTGTTTACCATGGGGGAATAATGTACAAAAGAATCACATAGTGCATTATAAGCATATTAAAAACAAAAGAAAGAGAGGAAAAACCGCTTGTGTCTCTGACTTGGGGTACATTTCACTTAACATCATCTTGCATGTTCATATGTACCTAGCCTTTGATCTTCTCTGCTTGTCCTAGACATGTACTAATCCTTGTAAACAAAGTTAAAACAAGGTAAACTATGGGACCTATGTTTCTTTGGGTCTGGCTTACTTCACTCAATATAATTTTTACCAAGTCTTTCCATTTCCTAACAAATGGGGCAGTGTCATTCTTTCTGATGCAATCCTAGAATTCCAGTGTGTGTGTGTGTGTGTGTGTGTGTGTGTGTGTGTGTGTGTGTGTGTGTACCACATTTTCTTGAACCATTCACCCACTGAGGGTCATTGGTGTTGTTTCCATATCATAGCTATGGTGAATAATACTGCACTAAACATGATTGTGCTGGTAGTTGTGTGATCATTTGGGTAAGTGCGCAAAAGTGGGGTTACTGGGTCATTGGGGAGCTCTAGGTGGAGTCTTTTGAAGAAATTCCATTATGCTTTCCAAAGTGGTTAAACAAGTTTACACTCCTACAAGTAATGCAGTAGGGTTCCCTTTTAGCCACATCCCCACCAGCATCTGTCATCATTACATTTCTTGATTATAGCCATTCTAACTGGAGTGAGGTGTAATCTCAATGTTTTGATTTACATTTCATTTAGGACTAGAAAAATTGAGCATTTCTTCATTTGTCTAATGGACATTTTTTATTTCCTCTTCAAAGAAGTCGCTCTTTGAGTCTTCAGCCCACTTAGTTATTCGGCAGTTGTTCCCTTGAGGATTTGTTTTTGTGGGATTTATGATTTTGAGTCCTAAGTATATTTTAGATATAAGACTTTGTCTGTTTTATGACTCATGAAGAACTTCTCCCAGTAAGTGGGCTTTCAATTGATCTTACTATCTATGAGTTTTACCTTGCAGAAGCTCTGCTGTTTCATGCAATCCCATTTCTACAACCTTTTTGTGATTTGTTGTTTCTGGATCTCTATTAAGAACATTTTGGCCTGTGCTAAAGAGCCCTAGTTTCTCTTATCCTTCATGTAATGTTTTCACGGTGTCTGCTTTTATTTTGAGGTCTTTGATCCATTTTGACTTGATTCTCATGCAGGGTGACACACACACACACACACACACACACACACACACACACACACACACACACATATGGCTAGCTTTAGTTTTTATTCAGGTGTTTAACCAATTTTAACAGCACCATTTACTGAAAAGGCTGTCTTCCTTCCATTCTATTTTTTTAGCTCCCTTGTCAAAGATTAGGTGGCTATAGGTCAGTGGGTTTATTTCTGAGTCTTCAGTCCTATTCCATTGGTCCTCAGTTCTGTTCTTGTGCCAGTACCAAGCTGTTTTTATTACAATGGCTTTTTACTATAGTTTGAAATTTGGAACTGATATTACTCCAATGCTGTTCTTTCTGCTAAGAATTGACAAACTACAGCCAGCATTATACTTATTGGTGAAAAGTTAAAGCCATTTCTTATTAATTCAGGGAAGAGATAAGGATGTCCGCTCTCTCCACTCCTCTTCAACTTAATATTAGAATGCTAGCTGGGACAGTAAGACAAGATGGAAAATTAAAGGGAATCCAAAAAGGGAAAGATGAAGTAAAACATACAAGATGACCAATGGAGTAGAATTGAAAACCCAGAAATGAACCTATAGTCCCATAGCCATCTAATTTTCGTTAAGGGAGCTAAAAAAATACAATGGAAAACGAGAGCATCTTCAGTAAATGGTACTGGCAAAATTCGTTAAGTACTTGTAGAAAAGTAAATCTAGATCCTTATTTATTACCCTTTCAGAATCAACTCCAAATGGATTAAAGTCTTCAGAGTCAAAGCAGACACTCTGAAAATATTACAGGATGGAATAGGAGCAACCCAAGATCTCCTTGGCACAGGCCTTAATTTTCTTAATGGAGTCCCAGAAACACAAAAAAAAATCAAAAAAAGTTTGGACAAATGGGATTGCATGCAATTGCAGAGGTTCTGACTGGCAAAGGACATAACTAGCAAGATCACTAGAAAGCCCACGGATTGGGAGAAGATCTTCACTAGTCATAAAACAGACAAGGGTCTCATACCTAAAATATACCTGGAACTCAAAAAATTAAATCCCCCAACAACAAATCTTCAAAGAATCAACTGCCCAATAAATAAATGTGCTAAAGACTTAAAGAGAATTTCTCTGAAGATGAAAGAAGGATGGTCAATAAACACATGAAGAAATGCTCAAACTCTCTGGCCATGAAAGAAATGCAAATCAAAACAGCATTGAAATACCACCTAACCCCAGTTAGAATGGCTATAATCAAGAACTCTAATAACAGATGCTGGAGGGGATGTGGACAGGAGAGAACCTTACTGCATTGTTGGTGGCAGTGTAAACTTGTTCAACCACTTTGGAAAGCAATATGGAGGTTCCTCAAAAGACTCCACATAGAACTCCCCTATGACCCTGCAATCCTACTTTTTGGCATTTACCCAAATGTTCACAAACAAGACCACACTAAAGCTTCCAGAATGACAATGTTTATTGCATCATTATTTACCATAGCTAAGATATGGAACCAACCCACATGACCCTCAGTAGATGAATTGATCTAGAAAATGTGGTATATATACACAATGGAATTCTATGCCTCCCTGAGAAAGAATGACATTGCCCCAATTGTTAGGAAATGGAAAGACTTGGAAAAAAAATTATATTAAGTGAAGTAAGCCAGGCCCAAAGAAACATAGGTCCCACAGTCTCCCTTATTTACAGTAACTAGCATATGTCTGAGTCAAGCAGAATAGGTCAGATAAGTTGATGTTAGGGAAATGAACCCTAAGATATCTACTCAAATGTTTTTTTTTCCTTTCATGGGATTATTTCTAACACATTTATAAGATTATTTCTTTGTTGCTTTGTATGTCCCTCTCCCATGGTATAACCCCTGCTTTCACTGTATTTGATGTTGGTAAAATTTGTGGAAGGGAAGGGAAAAAACCAATCATTTAAATAGGGATACAGTTGGACCCATTGCAACAATGAGATGTTCAAGTCGTTATATCGAAAACGAACTTTACTACTTTGGTGGTGGGGAGGAGGATTGGGTGGGGGCATGGAAGGAGGATGGGAAGGGATGGGAAGGGGAAACAAAGTAGGAGGCTACAATGCTTCAGACGAAATGTACTCATTATCTTCCCAGGTAATTTTAATCCCTTTGTACAATTTTTCACAATAAAAAATAATGAATTTAAAAATAGAAAAAAAGAAGAAAAAACATGAAAATGACATGATCTTTTATTTAATGGACCCCATGGACTCCACTCCCAAGTTACGTGAGCTGATCAGAAACTTTGGCCAACTAGAAGAATACAATTTTGTCTCAATAAAACCAAACAAGAAATGAATAAAAAATAAACAAGAAAGGAATACACAGTTGGAAATTTGGGCTAATTTTGTGATTATGCTTTGAGAAGTCAAGTTTCCTATTGAACTGCAACTCATATATAATGCTCAGTTTTGTTTTAAATTTTGTCTTAATTACAGAACATTTCTAGATGCAAAAGAGCTCATGATTCCCAACCAAAAATTTGAAAAAGTAAGTATCATTCTGTTAGAATCCCAAGAAATGATGAAGGATTACAAAACTTTAAGCCTGATGAAATAGGAAAGTTCATTTAATGTAGGACTTTGTAGACCTGGCTAAATTAGAATTTAGATGTAAAATAGATATTTTATGTTTGTAATTTAATATTCTATAGGATACTACAAAATTTTTTTCAAGTAAAAGATTTAATTTACAAATTCACTAATGATTCTGGCATTCTAATTGGCTAGAATATTCTTTCAAATAAGGTATAATAAGAACTTTGTTAATAGATAATTCCAATAGTTCATGTGTAAGATGATAATGTGAATAATCTAGGCAAATTGTCAACAAATTGATGACATTAATTTACAAATATAGAAAAGGAGCAATCTTTTGAGATTTTGGTGTAACTCGGTATGAAAAGAGTAATTGTGTGATATTTTTTTTCAATCTGTACATAACACAGGAAGAAATTTCCTTAATTATGTACCTCTATATAATGAGAAAAATGCTAGGTTTGAGGTTTGTTTTTATTTTGTTTTTGTTGCTTGGTTTGTAGTAGGGCTTAACCTCTGGGATTAGGCACTGTCCCTGAGCCTGTTTTTGCTAAAGGCTACTGCTCTACCACTTGAACCTCAGTGCCACTTGGGTCTGGCTTTTCCTTATGAGTTTATTGGAGATAAGAATCTAAGGAACTTTCCTGCCTGGGTGGACTTTCAACCATAATCTTCAAATCTTAATATTAAGATATACAGATCTCCTGAGTATCTATGATAGATAATATATATAATAAAATAATTAAAAAATAAAATTAAAAATAAATAATATTTGCAAGTGTTCTGATCTCAAGAATATCACTGCAGGGAAAATGATGTAGCAAAGTTCAGTGTAGTATTTTTTTCCAAAATAGGAAGGGCATCACATTAGCAGAAGTGTAGTATTTTTTCACAATAGCGATAAAGTAGTCATGATGTGAATTTAGGGAATTTTGAGGTGCACCTTACTAGTTGGAAATTGTTGGGCTACGATGACTTTACAGGATAAAAACTTGGGATTGATTGTCATAGAAATAATAGCTTACTCTGATGAACAAATGTTTACTTTCAAGAATTAATTATTATAGATACTTCATATTTTTATCCTCTACCAGAACGTGTCTATTTTTTTCTGTTGACTTTTAAATATGTAATGCCTCATTGGAACCTGCATCTATTGCTGAATTACTTAAAATCAAACAGGTACTGTTTTGAATGTCTCTGGTATATCATATTCAGAATTTGAAAATGAGTAGTTAGTAGTCATAGGAATGTTGAGGAACAGATATATTCTGTCCTCTTAACAATTAGTCAGTTTTCAAAGTTAGGCGTTTCCATAGAATTGAACTGTTTTCTGATTTAGTATGAGACAATACTAAAATAATGTTTTTTTCAAAATAATGGCAAGTATATTCTGAAAATATTGTGTCGTTTGATAACATTTCAGTTGATGTCCCTCTGATAAAGAAAGAGGTAATTCAAATTAGCAGGCAAAATGTTCATTTTTAAAAGGTAATACACATAGAATAATATTTACTATACCAATACAGTGAAATTATATTTTATGCAGCTCATTTTTAACTTAATTTTATTTTCAAGGTGATATATAGAAGGGTTGCAATAATTGTAAGGTAGTGGATACATAACATGACAAAGTTTTTACCCCTTCCCTCATTTTTCTCACACTTTTCCTTCACACCAATACTCCTCACAAGTTGTAATGTAAATTTCTAATGTTATCTTGTGAGTATTGCTATTGCATTGGTTTGCCTTTTGTCCTTTGTCTCACCGTTTTATTGTTCCGCTTCCGTTGCCAAATGAAGATAAATGTATATACAATACACGGGATAGTGAAATCAAATACAACAGTGGACAAACCATAGAGGAAAACACAAAAGAAAAAAAGAAATCACATCGTACATTAAAAACAACAACGACAAAGAAAAACCTCTCTTTCCATATCTAAGAGTTTATTTTGCTCACCTCATTTTATGTGGTCATTTATACATAGCTATTGAGCCATTCTGCTCATCTGCTAGGACTATCCTAGATATTTCCTAGTTATTACAAATGAGGGAAATCATGGAATCTGTTTCTTTGGGTCTTGCTTATTTTTCTTAGTAAGATTTTTCCAAGTCTTTCCATTTCCTTATGAATTGGAAGCATAGAATTCCTCTGTACATATATAAACAACATTTTGTCAATTTGTTCATCTACTGAGTGGTATATTGGTTTAAAACATGATTGCATGTAAGTATCAATTAAGGCCATGCAAAAATGGCAGATGCCAACTCACCAAATATACTAATATCATGATTTCCAAGGAAGATAGTATTTTATGGTAGTACAAGTGTTGAGATATCTGGCTGAGTCTAAAGTATATCTTGCACTGAATTAGGCAGGAAGATATCCAATATCATATAGGATAAAAATGGTAGTGACAAAATATTTCCCTTGAGAAATATATAGGAGGCTGCCAGAAATATGAAGTAGTTGAGATAATTTTGAAGAATTTAGAAATGCAAGCTCAATTATGTCTCTTTAAATAATAATTATGTAAGTAGAAGGGCAAAAAAAGGGTAAGAGAAGAAAATAACTGACAGCAGATAATTGTCCCAAGTTAAAGTATAAAAAGACATAATCTATAACTTCCAAGTTAAAGAGACACCAATATGATATTATCCCACTTAGTTTAGGTTCATGCAAAATATTTACTTGGCTTTTTCCTACTTAAATGGTCCCACAATAACAAAGAATTGAAGCCAGGAGCCAGTGGCTCACGCCTGTATTCCTAGCTACTCAGGAGGCTGAGATCTGAGGATCGTGGTTTAAAGCCAGCCCAGGCAGGAAAGTCCATGAGACCCTTATCTCCAATAAATCACTAGAAAACTGGAAGTTTTGCTGCTGCTCAAGCGGTAGAGTGCTCACCTTGAGCTGAAGAGTACATGGACAGCGCCCATGCCCAGAGTTCAAACCCCATGACCTACATACAAACAAACAAACAAAGGATTGAGGTAGTAGTCTAAGATCATTCTTTAAATCTAGAGAGGCAATAGTGCCAATACAACCATTTAAGATTCTGTTTTTATTTCATAAGGTCATAGCATCCTTTTCAAAATCTGTGGACCATAAAACTAAGAATTTATTTTTGACAAATCTGTTACCTTCTTCTATGTGTCTGTTCTTATAGTAGAACTATGTTGTCTTCACTACTAAACATGGTAATACTATTCAAAGCTAGTATGGAGGCTCAAGCTACACCATTTTACAAGATTTCTCTGACTGACCTGTATTCCTTGAATTTACTTAAAAGATTATTCAGCAGGTGGACCAATATTCTACAGAGATATCTAAATATTTCATAGTCACTCATATTTCACACCTTGTGAAAATACAAACCCCTGATATTATATATACAAAATGTCTTTAGAGACTGCTCAATGCAACTAAAATTAATTTAGGAATGAGTTAAGATTTAGATAACAGTACAGCATAATATAGCTCAACGATAATGACTTGAGCTGTTCTGCAGAAGAGAGTGAGTGGGGGAAGAATGGTGGACCACATAGGAGCTGTATGTCATTGGTATTGTTTCAAAAAACACGAAGACTTCAGAGAAGAGAAGGAGAAAAATAATGTGTCCTGAATCTAGTTTCTTTTTAATCCACTTGATAGTTTGGACTGAAAGTCAGATAACAAAGGAAAAATAAAATAGAAAATAAAGCATTTTATAGAGCTGTTACAATGTAAAGAAGTTGTAATAGGAATATAATTAATTTCCAAGGAAATAAGAGAAAGAATAACATTAACAATTGCTAACGTGGAGAGAAGATGGATCACATTTTATAATATATAATTTTTATTTTATTTTATTTTATTTGTGAACATACTGTACAGAGGGGTTACAATTACATGGGCAGAATAATGCGTACATTTCTTACCAAGCATTGCAGCCTCCTCCTTTGTTTACCCTTCACATAGCTTCCCAGCCCCCCCTCCCCCTCCAATCCCAATCCTTTTCTTCCTCCCCTCCCCCCGGAACCGACGTTGTAAAGCTCGTTTTAGACAGGACAACTTGTAATTCTCATTGATGCAATAGGTCCACCTGTATCCTTAAACGACTTGTTTTTCCCCATCTCCTCCACAAGTTATACTGACATCAAATATAGTGAAAGCAGGGGTTATACTGTGGGGGAGGGACCCACAAAGTAACAAAGAAATAATCTTATAAATGCATTAGAAACACATGCATGAAAGAAAAAAACATTAAAATACATATCTAAGGGTTCATTTTCCTAACGTCACATTATCTGATCTTTTCTGCTTGACTCATAAATATACTAGGTATTGCAAACCAGGGAAACCATGGGGCCTATGTTTCTTTGGGCCTGGCTTACCTCACTTAATGTAATTTTTTCCAAGTTTTTTCCATTTCCAAACAAATGGGGCAATGTCATTCTTTCTGATGGAGGCATAGAATTCCATTGTGTATATATATACCACATTTTCTTGATCCATTCATCTACTGAGGGGCATCTGGGTTGGTTCCATATCTTAGCTATGGTAAATAATGCTGCAGTAAACATAGTTGTGCTGGTAGCTTTAGTGTGGTCTTGTTTGTAAACATTTGAGTAAATGCCCAAAAGTGGGATTTCTGGGACATTGGGGAGGTCTATGTGAAGTCTTTGAGGAACCTCCATACTGCTTTCTAAAATGGTTGAACAAGTTTACATTCCCACCAACAATGAAGTAAGTTTCCTTTCTGTCCACTTCCCCTCCAGCATCTGTTGTTGTTAGAGTTCTTGATTTTTGCCATTCTAACTGGAGTGAGGTGGTATCTTAATGTTGTTTTGATTTGCATTTCTTTTATGGCTAGGGATGTTGAGCATTTCTTCATGTGTCTATTGGCCATCCTTCTTTCTTCTTCAGAGAAGTTTCTCTTTAAGTCTTTCGCCCACTTATTTATTGGGCAGTTGTTTCTTTGAGGATTTGTTGTTGGGGGATTTAATTTTTGAGTTCCAAGTATATTTTAGATATGAGATCCTTGTCCGTTGTATGGCTAGTAAAGATCTTCTCCCAATCTGTGGGCTTTCTATTGATCTTGCTAGCTATGTCCTTTGCCATGCAGAAGCTCTGCAACTTCATGCAATCCCATTTGTCCAACCTTTCTTTGATTTGTTGTGTTTCCGGGTCTCTATTCAGAAAATTTCGTCCTGATTCAAGGAGACCTAGAGTTTCTCCAATTCCATCCTGTAATGTTTTCAGAGTGTCTGCTTTGACTTCCAGGTCTTTAATCCATTTGGAGTTGATTCTGGTGCACGGTGATATATAGGGATCTAGCTTTAGTTTTCTACAACTAGTTAACCAATTTTGCCAGCAACATTTATTGAAGAGGCTGTCTTTCTTCCATTCTATTGTTTTAGCTCCCTTATCGAAGATTAGATGGCTATAGGTCTGTAGGTTAATTTCTGGGTTTTCAATTCTATTGCATTGGTCCTGAGGTCTGTTCTTATGCCAATACCAAGCTGTTTTGATTACTACGGCTTTATAGTATTGTTTGAGATTTGGTGTTGATATTCCTCCAGCAGTGTTCTTTCCGTTGAGGAGCATTTTTGTTATTTGGGGTCTTTTATTGTTCCATATGATTTTTTGGGTTGCCTCTTCTATTTCCTTGAAGAATGAGGTTGGAATTTTGATAGGTATCGCGTTGAATTTATAGATAGCCTTGGGAAGTATTGCCATTTTCACGATGTTAATCTTTCCAACCAAGGAGCATGGGAGGTTTTGCCATTTTTAAAGTTCTGTGTTGATTTCCTTTTTCAAGATTTTAGTTTTCATCATAGAGGTCCTTCACTTCTTTGGTTAAGTTAATTCCTAGGTATTTTGTTTTTTGTGGGGCTATTACTAATGGAGTTACTTTCCTAATTTCAGCCACACTTTTCTCATTGTTGGCATACAGAAAAGCCATTGGTTTTGGGGGGTTAATTTTATACCCTGCTGCTTTGCCAAAGTTTTGAATCAGCGTGAGTAATTTGGGTGTGGAGTCTATGGGATTCTTTAAATACAAGATCATGTCGTCTGCAAAGAGGGAGAGTTTTATTTTTTCTTTCCCTATTTGGATCCACTTTATGTATGCATCTTGTCTTATTGCTGTAGCTAGGTATCTAATACTAGATTGAAGAGAAGTGGAGAGAGTGGACATCCGTGCCTTGTTCTTGAGTTAAGAGGAAATGGCTTCAGTTTTTCACCATTAAGTATAATACTGGCTGTAGTTTTGTCATATACAGCCTTTATTGTACTGAGGAATGTTCCATGGATTCCTAATTTTTCCAAAACCTTCATCATAAAGGAATGTTGGATCTTGTCGAATGCTTTTTCTGCATCTATTGAGATAACCATGTGGTTCTTATTCTTGCTCCTGTTGATGTGATGAATAATATTAATTGATTAGCGTATATTGAACCAGCTTTGCAGCCCTGAAATTAATCCTGTTTGATCATGGTGTATGATTTTTTGGATGAACTGTTGAAGTCGTTTGGCCAAAATTTTGTTGAGAAGTTTTGCATCAATGTTCATCAAAGAAATGGGTCTATATTTCTCTTTCTTTGATGATTCCCTGCCTGGTTTTGGGATGAGGGTTATGATTGCTTCATAGAATGTGTTCCGTAGTGAACTTTCTCTTTCAATTTCATTGAAGAGTTGGAGGAGTATTGGTGTGAGCTCTGCTTTGAAGGTCTTGTAGAATTCCGCTGTAAAACCATCTGGTCCTGGACTTTTCTTAGCTCGCAGGTCTCTTATTGCTCTTTCTATTTCAATGCTTGATATGGGCCTGTTAAGCTGGTTTAACTCATCTTAGTTTAGTTTTGGAATGTCAATATTTGCTAGGAAAAGGTCCATTTCTGTCAAGTTCTCAAACTTATTAGCATAAAGTTTTGAGATATATTTCCTTATAATGTTTTGAATCTTGGTTGTTTCCGTGGTGATATTTCCATTCTCATCTCTGAGTTTATTTATTTCAGTGTGTTCTCTTCTTTTCTGATAAGATTTGCTAAGGGTCTGTCAATTTTGTTAATTTTTTCGAAGAACCAACTCTTTGTTTTGTTGATTCTTTCTATAGTTTTTTTGGATTCTAATTCATTTAATTCTGATTTAATTTTAATTATTTCTTTCCGTCTACTGGATTGGGGTTTATTTGCGGCTCTTTTTCAAGGAGTTTCAGATGTGTCATTAAGTTGTTGGTTTCAGACCTCTCCAATTTGTTGATGTAGGACCTCAGACCTATAAACTTCCTTCTGAGTAGTGCTTTTGCTGTGTCCCAGAGGAGCTGGTAATTTGTGTGTTCATTTTTGTTGAATAGCATGAAATTTGAATTTACATTCTAATCTCTTCCATGACCCACTCGTGTTTAAGCAGTGTGTTGTTCAGCCTCCATGTGATAACAGACTTTCTTTGGTGGCTTTTGGTGTTGAGTTCTAAATTTATTGCCTTGTGGCCAGAGAGAATGCAAGGTATAACTTCAATGTTTCTGAATTTAGACAAGTTTGCTTTGTGGCCTAAAATGTGGTCCATTTTACAAAATGTTCCATGTGCTGCTGAGAAAAACGTGTATTCTGATGCTGCTGGGTTAACTGTTCAGTAGATATCTGTTAAATCTAGTTGATCTATGCAGCTGTTTAGATCTGAAGTTTCTCTGTTGAGTTTTTGCCGAGTTGATCTATCTAGTGGGGAGAGTGATGTGTTAAAATCCCCAACAATTAATGTCTTTGGATTTATATGGGATTTGAGGGAAAGTAGTGTTTCTTGGATAAATTTGGGTGCTCCATTATTTTTCGAGTAGATATTTAGAATTGTACTATCCTCCTGATAGAGAGATCCCTTAATTAGTATGTAGCAACCTTCTTTATCTCTTCTCAGGAATTTTATTTGAAGTCTATTTTATCTGATATTAGGATTCCAACTCCCGCCTGTTTATGGGGGCCGTTTGCTTGGTAGATTTTGTTCCAACCTTTAACATTGAAAATGTGTTTCTTTTTACGGGCAAGATGTGACTCCTGAAGGCAGCAGATAGAAGAGTTTTGTTTTTTTTATCCAACTAGACAGTCTATGTCGCTTAATTGGAGAATTCACTCCATTAACGTTAAGAGAAAAGACTGAGAGGTATTTGGGAGTTTCTGCCATGTTATCCACCTTCTTGGGGGCTGCAAAAACTGGGTTTTTCCTATGGTTCTTGGAGTCTCAGTTTGTGTGCAGTTTCTTGGCCTTTATTTTGGTCTTGTTGGTTTTCTATGTGTAGGACATCTTTAAGAATCTTTTGTAGGGCTGGTTTGGTGGAGATGTATTTTTTCAATTTTTGTTTGCTATGGAAGGTTTTTATTTAACCTTTAGTTATGAAGGAGAGTTTAGCTGGGTACAGTATTCTTGGTTGATAGTTGTTTGTTTTTAGGGGATGGCATGCATCATTCCAGGCTCTTTTTGCTTTAATTGTCTCTGCTGAGAAATCTGAGGTGATTCTAATTGGTTTCCCTTTATAGGTGATTAATCTTTTCTCCTTGACAGCTTTAAGGATCTTTTCCTTGGTCTGAGTTGATCCTGTGTGGATTATAATGTGAAGGTGGGATGTCTTATTCTGGGTTGGTCTGTTTGGAGTTCTAAATGCTTCTTGTATCTGAATAGGCCTATCTTTTTGCATGTTTAGGATCCTTGCAGAGATGCAAGGATCCTGTGAAACAAATTTCCTAGGCCATTAACTTCTGTTTCTAGGTGCTCCTCTACACCCATTATCCTTAGATTAGGCCTTCTGATTGTGTCTTCCAAGTGTTGGATAGATCTATCATATTTCTTGGACTTGTCTTGGGTGGTTTTATGTTCTTTCTCTATAATATCTAGGCTGTCTTCAATCCCTGAGATTCGATCTTCTGCATGGTCTAACCTGCTGTCTAGATTTTCTACTTTGTTTTTTATCTCTTTCCCTTCTAATTGATCAGCTTTGATGGCTTCAAAATCTTTGTTGAAGCTTTGTTTTAGATCTTTTATGAACTTCTTTACTTCCTTAATTTGATGTTCAGTGTTGATTCTCAGATCACTTAGTTGATTGGTTATGGTTTACTTGGACTCCCATTCCTTATGTTGGGTTCCATTCAGCATTCCCTTTGTGGTCTCCCTTTCTTCCTTCAGCTCTTCGTTAATGGATTCCATGAATGCCTTTAGTGATCTTTGTGTATTCTCTTCCTGCTCTCTCAATTCCTGTATTACTCTTTGATTAACTTCCTCCCATTCGTGGGAATCCTGTAGTTCTCTATGAGTGTTCTCAGCCTGTTCAGGCCATTCCTGCCTTTCTCTTTGAGTATTCTCAAGCTGCTCATGCAAATCCTGTGTCAGTTTTTGAGTAGCTTCCTCACGCTTATGATATTCCTGTATAAATTTTTGGATTGCCTCCTCTCTCTCCCTATCACGCTCATACAGAGTCCTCTGTATGCTTTCAATCTTTTGATTTATCATGTTTGCCAACAGTGTACGTAGAACTATTTGGGAATTCTCCACTGGATTATTCATTATCTGTTCTGTTCCTTGATTATCAGGTATTGGGAATTGAGATACCCGGATTTGCCATTTTTCTTGTGTTTTTCCGGCTTACTCTGCCCATTTGAGATGAAAATAGCACCAGGTTTGTGCTAGAACACTATCTTAAGGCAACATCAACCCAAGTCTGAATTTGCACAGTCAATAGTCTACAGATACAATCTAGTTCAACAGATACATATATTCAACACCAAACAACTATACGTTAATGGGCTACGAACCACAAAGAAGAATTTGGAAGGCCAGAAATTATTAGGGTTAGGGAGAGATGTGGGTAAAAAAATAGGAATAGATTGATGTGGGGAGGCTCAGGGAGAGTTAACTAAGTACTAATCTCAAAGCAGGAAATAGGTTGGGTAGGATGAAAGTAGAGAGAGAGAAAAAAAGAAGAAAGGGAACGGGAAAAGAAAAGAGACCAGAAAAAAAAAGGTAGAAATTAATAAAATTATGTAGATTCGATAACAATCTATTTAGATAAGAACGTGAATTTATTGAGAGAAGGGGAGGGATATAAAGGAGAAGTGAAAAACTTAAAAATAAAAATGCTTAAAATATTATATAGTTATAAAGAGGTAGTACTGCTATTAAGGAATTTAAGTCTTAGAGGTTTTGACTTGAGTAATAAATTTGTGGATTAAGTGTGTACACAATAGGGGATAGGGTCTAATAGTCAACTACGGGTTTATCTGAGGATGTGCAGGACAAGAATTAAGTCACATAAGGAAGACCGAAAGAGAAGAGAAGGTGAAAAGGATAAGAAAGGAAGAAGGAAAAGATGAGAAGTTCAGTAGAGCTAAACAAAAAACAAAAAGATAATTAAAAAAGAAAAAAAGAGAAAGAAGACCAAAAAAGAAAGAAAAAAAATTATAAGGGGAAAAAAAGTTTCTGGAAAACAATTTTTTTTCAAAAAAGGCAAAGATTAAAGATTAAAAAAAAAGTTTTAGAAAAGGAAAAAAAATTTTTATACAAGGTACCAAAAATAAAAAATAAAAAAAAGAAGACGAAGAAGAGAGAGAGAAAAAAAAAAAACAACAACAAAAAAGAAAAAAAAAAAAACTTCTTTGATTTTTTTGGGAGGAGTGGGAAAAATCCTGTATCTCCCTTGTGTCCGTTACCAGCCTCTTGTTGGAGTCTCTGGTCTGCTTGTGGTCCTGTGGCTTGGTTGGTTTCTTAAGTCAGTTTGTTCAAACAGACAGAAAAATGCTCTGCTTTACACAGGATTTGGTGATCCTCCTCCCAGGCTAGTTCATTGGGAGGCTGATATGTTTTGAGTATCACAAAAGAGGGGGATGCAGTGATGAGGCTAAGTTCTGGGTAGAGTTGAGGCCTTTCAACAAACAGTAGCTTTTCCGGGGCTAGTTTGTGGAAACCTCACAGAGCCCAGCCTGGAGCCATTCTCAGTGTTTCTGTTTACTGAATTTCAATTGATTGTCGAGGCTGCTAGAGGGAGGGGCAGCCTCTGGCTCTGATTACCCAGTGAAGAAACCCACTCCTAGGGCTGGCGCCCGAGCTGGGTGACTTTTCCATGGGTGGAGCTGAGTCTGGCAGGTCACACCACCGTTAAGTTCTTGTGACCTGCTAAATGACTCATTTTATTCCAAGGCCTGAGTTGGAGCTAGCAGCTCCTCCGAGCTTTGTCGGTATCCAAGATGGAGATCACCGGTGCTTTGGTGGGGAGGGGTGGCCTTTCCTCCTCTGCTCCCTGAGAAGGAGTGAGGACGTCAGGCTACTACTCATGCCGAGTCTTAGTTCCTGGGTTGTCTCTGGTCTGCGAACTGCAGGATGAAGATATCTGCTCCTTGTCAGTTCTTGCTGGTGTTGAGTAGAATCCGCTTGCCTGTTGCATCTGGCTCCTTCGTCCTGGACTCTCTGTTGCTCAGGTATGACTCCTGCGCTCACCCACCGCCGGCTGCCGCCGCCGCGGCGGCTGCTGGCAAGAGCTCAGAAGTGTCTTCTTGCCTGGGTTTCCTTCTCTGGCCTAACTCTCTATCCTGTGATAGCACACTTGGTGTAATTCTCTGGCTTAAGACTGTTCACTGGAACTCTAAAACTGCTTTCTATGCGAGAGCTTACTTAGACTCCAGATTCTCCTCCACCATCTTCCCCCGTCCTATCATATATAATTTTGAAAAAACATACTAGGAATGAAAATACAAAAGTCATCATTTAAAATACAATTTGTATTATAACTAGATACTATAGCTCAGTGCTAAAACATTGGCCTAACATATGTGAAGCAATTGTGTGATCTCCCAAGCATTACAAAGTACACAGAAAACTCACACACAAAAAACCCACATAAACACACACACACCGCATACACAAATTTGTTATTATCATATTAAACAGAGAAAATTATCACAAATAGTAAAATTATTTTAATATATGGAATCATAATATTGCCCATACAATTTAAAAGTTTAGAAGAAATAAAATATTCACAAGATACTTGGATTCTTATAGATTAAGTAAATTGAAAATTAATAAATAAAAGATATGAGAACTTTGCAAACAAGTCTTAAATAATAAACATTTTGAAATATGTGTCCTTTTATTTTGACAAAAGATTGATGTTTCTGGTGTTTTAACTCAAGATTTAGAATATGATAACCAGGTGCTCTATATCTTGCTAGGGATGGCTATATCTCTAATCATTTCACTCTGGAAATTTTATGATAAAGTATCATAGTTTTTCAGTCTCTCCCGAATTACAAACCCTATTAACACTTCCGACCATAGTTAGAAAATAGAAACCACAAACCACTATGCCTAGCTCAAACATTTTTTTTTATTCAAGTACAAATATTTCTAAAAATTGACAAAGTAATAAAGCCTTTTGCAGGCCCAGAGTTCAAGCCCCACGACCGACAAAAAAAAAAAAAAAAAAAAAAACTATATAAAGCCTTTTTTAATAAAGTATATGCTTCTTGAAAATGCAGTATTTGTTACCTGGACAAATATCTTTAGAAATAATAAGAAAATAAATTTATTTAAATTCACCAACCATATAAAATTTAAGAAAATAATTTTTACATATTCACATGTTAACTATTTTGAAAGCAAAATATATGTCTGAATAATTTACATGTGTTAAAATTATGCAAAACTAAATTAACTAATTCTACAAGTCTGAAAAAAGAATTACCCTAAAGAAACCAAACAAAATAAGTTCAAAATTTGAAATTCAGAGAATAAAATGAAGTGTAATCTTTAGTTGGCTTAAGTAACTGTAAACACTCTGTATATCAATTTTATAATAAAAAATGCATGAACAAAGAAAGAAAATACCCATTTGACAATAGCGACAGGAGATACCTTAGTAGTTTTTTTTTTTGAGTGTGCAAAAAAAACAATGGAAGAGATAACAATGTTCCTTCCATAATAAATGTACACATTACCTTAATTATGTAACTGTATCCCCTCTGTACATTACCTTTACAATAAAATTATATTGAAATTAAAAATAAACTAATTAATATACCAATTAAGAATTCGTAGAGAGCTAGGAATGTGGCTCAGTGTTAGAGCGCTTGCCTTGCATGCTTAAGGCCCTGGGTTAGATTCCTCAGCATCACATAAACAGAAAAAAAAGCCGGAAGTGGCGCTCTGGCTCAAGTGGTAGAGTGCTAGCCTTGAGCTAGCCTTAAGGGACAGCACCCAGGCCCAGAGTTCAGGTTCCAGGACAGAACCCTCCCCCCAAAAAAACAACAGAATTACTAGAAGCCATTGGTTAAAACCTTTTTAGAAATTGACCCAAAGTACCCAAGTAATGTAATTTGATGATACTATTTAAATACTTCAACCTCAGCCAAGAACCAAAAGTTTAAAAAGTGTTACAAAGTAAAGTAATAAATCAGAATATGTTACTATTAATAATAACCATAAGATGAATTTATAGTGGTAGTCAAATATGTAAGAAATGAGGCAATTTGCCATTCGTTTGCACTCAATAAGTGAGAAAGAATTTTCTAGGTCTTTTAAAATATATAAAAACTTTAATGAAGAAACTATTGTCACATCATATGATAACCAGATGAAGCTGATATTAGAACAAAGAGCAGGTTATACTAAGTTTTGGATGTTAATGTCCATAAATATTTTGGTTGTGGGAAATTGTGTTCAACTTGGGGTACTGTTTTTGTTAGACTGGTGTCATATCAGTAGTAAATTTTAGGATAGGGGTTCCCTTTTCACAAAACATGCACCTGATCTGTCTTTTTAGCCTTCCCATTTAGCCCATAAGAGTTGCACACCAACTTGTCTAGATTCCTACCTTGGCTGGCCTGGATTCTGCAGTCCTTCCAATCTTAACCTGTAGATAGTGCAGGATGGTAGAAATAACCCAATGCACCAAGCTATAGATTGAGAAGCAAGTCCATTAAAATTTTGGCCTGGGTTCTGTTCTCAAGCTTCCTCAATAGTTTAGAGTTCAGATGGGAGCCCCTGGTGCCAAGCAGTAAGAGTATTTTTTAAAGCAACTAGACATATATATAACTTAAGCATGTGAACACCTCAGGACAAGAATAAAAGAGCATTGAAGCATAGAGGACAGGCCCAATTTTAACTAGATACTTAGAGGCTGAAGAAGCTTAGCTAGCTACTCTGGAGGCTGAAATATGAAGACCATTATTCAAAGCCAGTCCAATCATGAAAATAAATGTGATTATCTCCAAAAAAACAGAAATGGAACAATGGCTCAAGTGGTAAACCACTATCCTTGGTCACAAAAGATTAGGGAGAGTACCCAGGCACTATCAAGCCTCAGGAATGATGAATGAATGAATGAGCACTAGCACATGCGTGTGCGTGTGTACACGTGCATGTGTACAAACACACTCTCTCTCTCTCTCACACACACACACAAATGAGTATTTCAATGAGAAGTTCTTTTTTTAACCGTGCTGTAATCTATTTCCCTGTATTAGTTTACAAATATACAAAATCAGCTAAGCACCTATTTACATACAACTCATTATGTTTCTCTAAAGCCAACTCTCCTTTTGGAAGCAGACTTTTATTTGACCCAAATGTAAATTATTCAGGACCCATGTTCTGTCTCATATTTGGAAGCTAGAAATTTATACAAGTTTACACAAAAATATTAACCAAAGCATGTGATTTGCAGAGGAGTATTTCAAAGGCATAATTTCTTATAAAATTGAACTTTACTCCAACAAAATGAATACCAGGACACTATCACTTGAAAGATGTTAGTGGAAGTCAAAAGGAAGGAATAGAGTTATGGAGGAAGAGAGTGAAGGTATAATATTCAATGTAGATGTATGAAACTAGAAAAATTAAACTGCGATGAGCTTTGGAAGGGTTTGGAAAAGTTATATAAAGATCCATTATATTTAAAAAAAAAACTGATTTGTTGAATGGAAATTCCCTTGTACAAGTATTTAAGATAAGAAAAATATAATTAAAAACAATGGAGACATCTGATCTTAAATTCTATTTCTGTCTCTTTTAAAAAATAAAATTATTTGCTCTATAATTTGATCAGAGGGATGGATTTTGTGGCTAGCTAGATCATTGCACATCTGTCTCTCTCTTCCTCTCTCCCTCTCATGGTTCTCACAGGTAATATGATTACTCCATAATTATCTTAATTTATTTTGCTTTTATCTTTTTTGGTTGCATCATTTCACTTTCTGCTTTGTCAATTCCCTATTCATTTACATATAAGGCATTATTTCCTATTTTCTCATTCCTAGAATAAGCTGCACATGAAGACACCACTGATCCTCATTTTCAGTTTGTCCCTTTGAATACGGAGGAAAATCTTTCCTCTGCTCTCTACCAAATCCCTACTCTCCAGATAGAATAATTTAGAATAGTATAAATGAAAAAAGAGAAAATAAATAATAGTGAAAAAAAACAGATGCAGAAAATTCACCGGATTTTTCTGACTAGTTTATCCAATGTGAACTATTGGGGAAATACATGGACAGCTCATTCTCAGTGGCACTCAAAGTGTCTGGTTAGGCAATTCTGATGAAGTTGAGGAACAAGATGAAAAAGTGAGAAATGGTATCAATTGCAAGAAAAAATGGAATAGGATCAAGCAAATTTCTTCTTTGTTCTGCTGAAAGTAATCGCCCTACTACAGTGCAGAGACTACTTTCCATAAAGGCCACTCATGTGAACACTAGGGATAACGATGATTATACACCTCTTCATCTAGAAGCCTACTGTGGTCACTTAGACATTATCCATGAGTTGGTGGCTCAAAGCAGATATTCATGGAATAACTGTGAATGGCTGGACACCCCTGCACAGTACTTATACATGGGATAATATCAGAGTGGCTTCTTTATTTCATCATGATGCAGACACCAATGGCCAAACCAAAGGCCTCTTGACCCCCTTGTATCTTGCTGCTGGGTATAGATATAGCAAAGATACGCTGGATCTCCTTCTGTTGACCCATTATATCAAACCAGATCTGAACACAACTTGGAAGAAACTGCATTTGATATTGCCAAAAGGATAAGTATGTATCACTACCTCTTTGAAGTTGTGGAAAGCTGTACAAATTGTTCTCTTAAGTCCTAATGTTTCCATTAAGTTTCTTAAATTTCAAAATTGCCAGTCCATCCCATGTGTCCATACAAAATATTTTCACAATACAAAGCAACAGCAATATTTTACTTTAGAAATTCATGGATTCCATGGTACTTTTCCAAGTGAATTGCCTGAGTTTGATGTCAAAATATATTCGACTTTTTTGTATACATCTATAATGATTTATATAGAGTGTGATTTTTTAAATCAGAAATAATTTTAACTTATCTGTTGAAATGAGTAGTATAGAAACTAAGGATATTTCTGGTGCTTGTCTGAAATAAGTATTTTTTAAAATATTTTGTATTCTGTTTATATAATGTCCATAATCTATTTCTTTCTCTCCTAGATATAATACTTTGAATTCGACATTGTTTTTATAATATATGGATTCATTACTAAATGTGTCCTTTTGAATTGCATTCCATATAGAAACAGTTTAAGATTCCTTTAATTCCTAGGTCCTTATATAATTTTATTTATTTGGGATAAAATGACAATGTTATCTAATTTCAAAGTTTTATAAATGTTATGCTATGTAAAGGCCTTTCTGAAAAGTGAAGATTGAATACACTGATGTCAAACTAACTTTTATTTCTATGAATTACATGTATTATTACACTTGTATATTTGTAATCAATTTTTTCATAACTGTTTTCCATTTCTTGCATCTGAAGAATGGAAAATATGGAATACTTCACAAATTTTCATATCATTAACATGGCTCTCGTGAAAGAGCCATGTTAACCTCTGTATTGTAATTCGGGTAGATGTGCTGCTAAAGCATGTAGTATCCTGTAAATTTAAGTAGTTAATGATGCAATCTTAAGACAGGCATTTATCCTTGGTTGCCTATTTGTAACAAGGAAACCTTATTGTTCCCTAAATTACTATTCATCTTATTTTTGTAAAATTTGTTTATGGTGGAAAAAACTTACATTGTTTGTTCAATTGCTCACATTTGCAATTTTTTGTCAATAGCCATTTTAAGCCTTTTTCATTTGAAATTTGATAATACTTTGAAGCCTTTACAGGTAGGTCCAAAGGTAATGGCTTTTCAAGTACTTATTTATCAACTGAGTTAGCTTTGTGGAGCTAATGGATTCAAAGTAAGCCTTGCTTAAGAGCTACTTCTAAATTTCTCCAGCTTAAAACTTCCCAAATGAGGTCTTACTGGCACAAATGTTTGCCTGACCCATTACCTTTGCTCCATTTAGGAACAGACCAACCAGAATATCTTACCCTGACAGCATAGCTTGTCTTACTGGAGCAGAAATAATCTTAGTAAGAAGGGATTATAGAGAGATGAACAGTTCAGACAGAACTGTTCAGGCTAAAAGGTATTTTTTCAAAATATAATTATTTATTATCCCTATCATTTCAAAAGTAGCTAAAGCTTAGAAGGTGAAAAAATTGTTCATATGCATGATTACCTCATGTCCTGGCCTGTCTACCATCCAATCAGGCAGGAACTAACACCACTGATTTTCTATAACTAAATATATTCCATAGCTCCAGGAGAAGTCCATATGTTTCTCCTTGTTATTAGGCCTTAAATTGGTAATGTTTTAATCACAGTGTTTCCTCTTGCCTCTAGGCTGTACATCTCTGAATGGTAAAGCTTTAAGTTAAATTCTACCAAACACTGAGGTAGAGGTAATGGAATAATATTTTAAAACAGTTGCCTTTGTTACCTTAACAACAAGAGAACAATGCAAAGCATTTTCTTATATTATATATACTTATATATTTTATATTTATGTGCTGATTTTATATTTCACACAGTGAATCTTACTGGAATTAATTTATAATTGGACAAATTAATTGATATTTATTACAATAAATAGATTGGAATATAAATAATCAGGATTAGAATATATATCAGAATATAAAAAGTATCAATGCAATGTTTTCGGTATAAACTTGTGATACCTTCTAATTGTTCTTGGTTTCTGAATTCACATGGTAAAAAAAAAAATGTTTTCTTTAATCTATAAGGGATTTTACTCTGCTGCTCTGTTTATTGTTTTAACTCGCTGGTCCCAAACTGTTTTTCTCCATATTTCTGAAGCATTCCTACTGATTATACTCAAATTTTGCTGATATGATGTCTAAAAGGTATTGTTCTTCCACAGGATCCACGGGTCCTAGAATCCCAGGTCCCAGTTACCTGCATCATCAGATAACTAGGGCAAGAGATCTCACAGAGGCCCATGCAACATGCCAACAGAAAGTAATTGAAGACCCATCTCAATTTCTCATTTCCTATATTTCAGGGCCCCAGTTCCTTGAAATGCATGAATTAGCAGTAAGCAATTGTGAAATGCAAGGCAATTTAAAATGCAGGATGTGATCCCAAATGTGAAAGTACAGTAATTCAAACTTTCAATTTTCAGATGACCATCCCATATGAGTGAACAAGACCACAAATGTCAAAAGATTATTTGTAATACCCTTATCCTAATGATTAATGAATGATTTCAGTCCAGCATCATCAGGCCAAAAAATAGTTCCTGGAACGATAGATCTATAATTGGTCTACCAAGGCTAGGAAAACTTGACCTAGAGGTCAAATATAGTTCAGAAAAACAATAATTGAGAAAATTCTTAGTGCTTCAAAACACTGGTACTTCAGTAAACCTTTGTTCTGAAGTATAAAAATGATGTCATTCTCAAACAAATGATAACCTACATTTAATCTGCTGAAAGTGTATTCCTTTTCAAATAAACTTTGTAAAATCACATTTGCCAAAACAACACTTTAAAAGTAGATAATATTTAGTGGCATTACAACTTTTACAAGTGTAGAGCAAGGTACAATAGAGTTGATTTATTTACCCAGCACCAATGCCTAAGAGGTTCAACCATTCATTGAAATGTAGAAAGAGTACCCCCCATCATTTGTGTTTTTCAGTAGGTGACTTCGAAAATTTGTTAAATAGATCAGCCTCCCATATTACAAACCAAAACATTAGCTAATAGAGTAAATTTCATCACATAATAAGTACATTTTAAAAAGTCATGAATATTTGCCTTATCATATGGTGTTTTATGTTTTCCCTATTTGTCTAACACAGTAAGAAATATAACTTTAATTCTTGCATATGGGTACTCATCAGAGATTTGACAAACATAAAATCGGTCTTCTATTTCTATCATATTCCTCAACACTAGTAAATTTTAGTTTTCTTCTTTTTCCAAAACTTATTGGTAATAGAAAATATTATGCCATGTAAAATAAAATAATTACAAACCACTGTACAAAGCCATTTATAAAACTCGTAGTTAGGAATACATTCTCAGCCATTTTTTTTTTTTTTTGGGTCCAGTCGTGGGGCCTGAACTCTGGGCCTGGGCACTGTCCATTAGCTCTTCGGCTCAAGGCTAGCGCACTACCACTTGAGCCACAGCGCCACTTCCGGCTTTTTTCTTTTTGCTTATGGCGTGCTGAGGAATCGAACCCAGGGCCTTGAGCATGCAAGGCAAGCGCTCTACCAATGAGCCACCTTCCCAGTTCTCTCAGCCATTTTTAAACTTTCTTGTTGACTACAGATTAATCTTCCAAATGAAGAGGAATAGGTGCTCCATGTTTTCAGTCTTGCAAATTGTCACTTCAGATGAATGAATTATGGAAATATAAGCTGACATCAGTTCAAGTATATGCAGAATTGAAACTCCATGGAATGTATATAAACATTTCAAAGTACTAGCAGACAGTTTAACAGAATGACTATCAGGAAGTTGAAACCAGAGAGGAATAATAGTAATGACATAGAACGAATGAAATGGAACAACGAGCAAATACAGCTAGAATACTCAATGCACACATGTGAGAAAGGAAGTGGTAAATCAGAAATAAATCTTGTAGAAGGGGTTGATTGAGAAGGATAGAAGGAATGACTCTGATCCAGGAACATTGGACAATTAGATGCACATACTTAATTGAAACACACTAGCACAACCTTTTGTAATTCAGTGAAAACATACAACAAAAAACAAAAACACACAAAAAGCACAACCAAACAGCAATCTCTATAGAGTATGATGATGACTTCTCAAAATTTTAAATAGTTAATGAAGGACAATCTTGTGAAAAGCATACAAAGTTGTTTAAAGTGAGCAGTTTGGGATAGAGGAAAATTTTTAACAGATTTAAATAGATTGTTTTAGGTTATAAATCACCTATATCTGAGGCAAATATTTTCTTCTGCATGTTCTCTTGGTCTGAACTGGATACTCCAATCCTGAGCCACACTTGATAGCTTGTAAAGATAGAATGGAAGAAACAAGATCAAGAACCCATTACTCCACCAGAGAGGAAACAGTCCTCTCTGTTTTCTCTCATTTCTATTGACTACTTTCATTCATAAGTTTATGTCAAGTGATTTGCATTATATATTTCCTTCTTTGTTCTGGCAAAGTAATTGTTCAAAATAATTCAGTAAATATTATATTCCATTTTTTTCTATCATGCTGTTTACTTATCCAAGTGAGTCCATTAAACTTCTCACTTGCATTTCGGTGTCACGGAAACCCAGCATCAATGTTAATGAGGACAATCTCTAATGTAAAACTTTGTCTCCAAAATACTACTCCAAGAAGCTGTGATCACAAATATTTAGATATACTTTTTTCTTTTTTCTTTTACCTTGAAAGTCTTCTTATATCTAAAGTGCCCTCAAAAATCAGTACTCCATCAATTTTTGGTTCAATCACTTCTAACCTCAAAGACATATTTTGCTAACAAGATGCTTAGAGGAAACCGAAGAATACTCCATTTTGTCTTCTCTCTTAAGACTCTCTTAGATACAATATCAGGATCAGTGAAGCTATTATTTCAAAAATTATTTCAATAGATTATTTTTCTCTTGGACTTGCATTTGGTCAGCAGGATGTATGGAAAAGAATAGAGTATAATCACCCATACCTTGGATGACAGTTTCTGTTACAAAAGGACAATGCTCCTATGTGCTATTTCTCTGTCCTCCTCTTAGATCTTGCCTGATTTCCAACAAATCAGAGATTCTTGGCTTCAAGTCTAGTGAAGGTGAAGGACTATAAGGCCTTCCCCACTTCTAAATCTTCATGGTTTCTCTTTTAAAACTCTTTTATTTGGATGTGGAATTTATTTTCATATCTTCATTCAATCCGTTCTAAATTGTAGTGAGGTAAATAGGCTCTGTAAAATCACTTTAGTTAGCAAAAATATTACACCAATCTATATCAAAAGTTTGGCCTCCCTCCACTGCTGAAACCAAAATGCTTACCTTGGGCTTCTAAGAATCCGTTTTCTTGCCTTTTCAATTTGCTCAATTCTTTTCTGATTCCAAAACTTTTTGGCTTATGTAATAAGAGAAGTCTTCACTTTCTCATGTTAATAAGGAGCTACTAAGAAATGTGAAATCATCGGTTTCAAGTAACCAATAAGATTTTTTCTGTGTTTCAGTGCTTCACGTGCAAAGTCATTGTAGAAGATATTAGAAACAGAAAAGTGTAAACCCAATGCCTTCTTTCATTGTTGAGGACACTTTCTCCTTAAATATTTTGACCCAATTATCTTTTTCAGAGAATTACTGTTTGGTAATTAAAGTCATTTCACAAATTTTGATGTCTATTTTTAAAGAACTTTGAATTTAAATTCCACTACAACATTGTTTCACACAGTAAGAGTAGATTTCCTGGGTAAGGACAATTCTCAAGCGAACCTACAGGATTTATAGCAAGGTTTCTGAGGTTTGTTTTTTTAGTGTGAAAATGTGCCATCTTCATCCACATTGCTCCCTCTCAGCTAAGTCTCCATGGATTACTTTGCATGAAAGCCTATTCTCCCAAGCAATTTTAAATTTTCATAATAGGCTAAGTTGTTAAAAAAATTTGAACAAATTAAAATTTACCTCTCATAATTTTAAAAATCTTTTGAAATTCCTTTATTAGAACCGCAAATTCACCAATCCTAACTCCACCGTTACCATCAATAACAGTTAACATGTTGTTTTCATAATATAGTGTCCATGAAACTATTATTTTCTTGAGGCTTTGTTATGCATATATATAACCCTATAAGCTGATTCTGAGCAAAATGACCTTCAAGACATGGAAGCAGAGATTATTGTTTGCGGTTGTTGTTTTTAATGTACTATGTGATTTCTATTTTCTTTTTGTTTTTTCCCCTATGCTTTATTCCCTACTGTATTTGATTTTGGTAGCCTGTGTATTGTGTATATATTTATCTCAATTAGGGAAGGGAAGAGGAACAACAAAATGGTGTGACAAAGTTAAAAGGCAAACCAATGCAATAGCAATACTCACAAGACAATATGTTGGAAATGTATATTACAAGTTGTGAAGGGTATTGGGGTAAAGGAAGACTGTGAAGAAATGAGGGATGTGGTAACAGGTTTGAAAAGTTATGTATTCACTACCTTAAAATTGCTGTAACCCCACGGTACATCACTTTGACAATAAAATGAAATTTAATAAATAAGCTGCATGAAATAATATTAAACTGTATTGGTATAGTAAATATTCTTTTTGGAGTAACTTTTTAAAAAGCAATACTGTTTGTCGTCTAATTTGAATTAATTACCCCCTTTTTATCAGAGTACCATCAACTTGAATGCTATCCGAATAGACAATATTTTTACAATATTTTTACCAATATTTTGAAAAAAGAATAAATATAGTACTTTCTCACACTAAAAGCGAAAACAGTTTAATTCTATGGAAACCTATAACTTTTAAAAGTAAATAAGTTGTTAAGAAGACAGAATATATGTGTTCTTCAACATTCCAATGACTAGTAACTACTCATTTTCAAATTCAGAAAATTCCATACCTGAGAGATTCAAAACAGTACCAGCTTGCATGTTATGAAATTCTGCAATTGATGCATTTTCCAACGGGGTGTTACAGATTGAGAGTCAACAGAAAAATAACCACTTTCTGGTAGAGGATAAAACTAATTAGCATTGGTAATAATTAATTCTTCAAGAGTAAGCAATTGTTTATCACAATAAGCTATTAGTTTTATGAACATCAATACCAATATTTATGATATAGAGTCATCCTAGCCCAACAGTTTCAAAATTTTAGGGTACACCTCAAGCTTCCCTTAATTCACATCATGAATAGCTTATCTCTATTGTGAAAAAATACAACTCTGCAAATGGGATGCCATACATGTTCTGGAAAAAACACCACAACAAACTGGGTTGCATCATTTTCCCCCCACTGGTATTCTTGGGATCGGAACACTTGCAAATACTATTTATATTTATACGTTTTTAACTATCATATAAATTCTGGATGCTAAGTTCGGAAGATTACAGTTCAAAGCCCATCCAAGCAGAAAGTTTCCCTAGATTCTTATCTCCAATAAACTTCTCAGCAAAAGCCAGACGCAAGTGGCACTGAGGTTGAAGTTGTAGGGCACGAGCTTGAGCATAGACAGGCTCAGAGACAGTGTCCAGGCCCAGAGTTCAAGCCCTAGGACAAACCAATAAAACAAAAACAAAAATAAAAACAAACCCCAAACCTAACATATGTCTCAGTGTATACAGTAGCGAATAATTAAGGAAATTGCTTCCTGTGTTACATACAGGTAGAAGAAAGATGTCACACGATTATTCTCTTCATACCATGTTATACCAAAGAATCTGAAAATTGCTCTTATTCTAAATTTATAAATCAATATCATCAATTTGTTGGCAACTCTGTCTTCAACGTTCAAATTATAATTTTATACATGAACTGTTGGCATTATCTATTAACTAAGTTCTAATTATAACTCTCTTGAAAGAATATTCTAGGCAAATAGAATGCAAAATCATTTGTGAATTTGTCAATTAAATACTCTACTTAAAAAGAATTTTGTAGATTCCTATAAAATATAAAATTACAAAAAAATCAAAATATTTATTTTAAATCTAAATTCTAATTTAGCAAGATCTTCAAAATCGTACATTAGGTCTGGGATGGTGGCTCAGTGGTAGAGTGCTTGACTTGCATGCCTGAGGCCTGGGTTTAATTCCCCAACACCACGTAAGCAAAAAGAAAAAAACCGGAAGTGGCGCTGTGACTCAAGTGGTAGAGTGCTAGCCTTGTGCTGAAGAGCTGAGGGACAGCGCCCAGGCCCAGAGTTCAGGCCCCAAGACCGGGCCCTCCTCCTCACAAAAAAATCCTACATTAGAGGTACTTTGCAATTTTTCCAGGCTTAAGTTTTGTAATCCTTCATCATTTCTTTGGGATATAACATTATAATGATAACATACTTTTTCAAATTTTGGATGGGAATCATGTGTGATTTTGCATCTAGGAATGTTCTGTAATTAAGAGAGAATTTAAAACACAAGTGAGGATTAAGTATGAGTTGCATTTCAACAGGAAATTTGACTTCTCAAAACATAATGACAAAATTAGCCCAAACTTCCAACTATGTATTCCCTTCTTGTTTGTTTTGTTTTATTAATACAAAAGTATACTACCTGGTCCAGGGAAGGTATCACTATGTGATTCCACTCTCTAATCTCCTGTCTTAATCTCAGTGCTAGAATTCTAGGCTTGTATCACATTGTCCTGCCATAGTTTCTTGGTTTATTTAATCTAGATACAGACTACCAATTCTGAACTTCTCCAGGGATATTATACACCAGAGTGACTGTTCAGACTGTTTATCTACTATTTTCAAAGATGTTCTAACATTTGACACAGGATATGAATATTTTCAGATGCACCTGCGGTGTCTCTGATTCATTCCTCCATGGATGCGATCCCTTTAATAACGATTAATTGACTCACTTACTATCTCTGGTCCCTACCTAGGTAATATACTCAAACTTATTTGAAGGAAGTTCATTTGAGTACTTTTTAATATTAAAAATTATCACTTGATTCTAGTCTTCTTCAGAATATATATTCTTTTTTCTAACTTTTCTACACATTCTGAGAGTTGTTTCATTTGTGTATTTGTGTGTGCACATATAAGTGCCTTTGTGTGTATGTGTATGTTTGTATGTATGTATGCAAAAACTTCAAGCTCTTATTCAGCAGTCTTGCTCATGACTGGTATTCCATGACCTGAGCCATTCTTCCAATCCAGCTTTTGACTGCTTAATTTTATATACTGTTGCAAAGAGTGTTCTGCCCAGGCTGGATGCAAACTTAACTTCCCAGACTCCTTTACATTCTTAGGTTTTATTTCTCCAGGAATATCAACTTTTGAACTACAAACATTTTTGTGAGGGTAATGTCTAAGCTGTAGCCCAGATTTTTAAATCAAGAATACTTTTTGTGTTTTGGTGGGGTGTCCGGTCATGGGGCCTGAACTCTTGGCCTGGGCTCTTTCCCACAGATCTTCAGCTCAAGGCTAGCACTCTACCACGTGAGTCAAAGCGCCAATTTCAGCTTTTTTCTTTTTTGCTTAAATGGTGCTGAGGAATCGAACCCAGGGCCTCATGCATTCGAGGCAAGCGATCTACCACTGAGCCACCTTCCCACCCCCTAACTCAAGAAATTTATAAAGATAGATGAACATACATATTACATATCCTGAGTCAACAAATATATATATATGTGTGTGTGTGTGTGTGTGTGTGTGTGTGTGTGTGTGTGTGTGTAAAGAAAAAAAAATGTGATCTTAGCCACCAGTTCATTGCTAGCATAATCGCTCCTCTCACAAGATGGACATTTTTTTCCAGTTAAATCCTCGCTCTTATATCTGACTTTCATTGGAAAAAGAATTATTCTTCCATTCTTCTTTCTACAAAGTTGAATGATTAGCAAGCATGATTTAGAATGAGATTGGCCTCATACTTCATGTTCCACGTAGGAGTGGTCCTTTCTGTTTATTACTCCCATAAATCTACATAATGGACTTGGCTTTATTGTTTCAATGTTGCCTTATTTGTAGTTTTCTATATTGTATTGAACCTTTATACTTAAACACAGAACTTCTCTTTCTCCTATTATTGCTATTGTTTCCCTTACTGATAGCTCATGTCCACTTGGGAAATAATGAACAGCACATACACTCACAAAAACAATGTTCTGAGAACCTTCTTCCCATTTAAAATTCGCTTCAATTTACAGAGAACTTACAAAGTTTGAACTCCATGTACTCATGTATAATGTATTAATAAGCAATATAAATTTCATATTTTCTCTTTACTAAGTTGTCTCTGAAACACGTGTTACCTCAGGTCCATAGGTGTTCTAGTGTTATTTCAGTGAAGCCAGAAAATATTCATTATACCTCAAGCAGCACCATTGATTGTTACTGGAAGTAACTGTTACTGGATGTGGAAACTGACCCCAGGAGAGGAATGGAACATAGAGGAATAACAAAGTTCAAGTTTCCTTGTGCTTTCCTTTTAGAGTACAAGAAAAGTATCCCAAGGCTTGAAGGAAACTCTGTCCCTGGCTTTTTCGAGTGTGTTCTTTACTCATATAAAATTTTTCTGTAAACTTCTAGTTCAGAGTGTTACAAAAAGAAATAATTTACCATTTGAAGGCCAGCATGGAACAAAAGGAAATAACGTTGTTTTAAAAGTGTTCTCTGTAAAGGAACAAAGACATGGAGGTTTCAAAGTGTCTTATGGATGGATATTTCACCCCTGAGATGATTCTCTTGATACAGGAGTCAGTTATCAATTCCTTTGGTCTGGTCCTGAGTTCTCCAGAGCAAAACGGATTCCAAAAAAGCAGGATCCATTGAATATAATCAACAAAAGTAGCCTCTTCTCTGACCAGTACTTCTTTAAAGAAGGTCCCAAAGAAATATCTGGGATTTTTATTTGCTTGTTTGTTTAGTTTGTGTTGGTTCTGGGGCTTGAACCCAGAGGCTGGATTCTGTTCTTGAACAGCTGTCTTTTGTGTCCACCTGCCCCCAAAGCTAGTACTCTACTGCTTGAGCCAAAACTCCACTTCTGGTTTTTTGGTGTTCAATTTGTGATAAGAGTTTGACAGACTCTCCTGCCTGGTTTGGCTTTGTATTAAGATAGTAAGAAAGCTAAGTGACATCAACTGTATAGACTTCTCTTTTGAAACAAGAAATATTAGATGAAGCTTATTGTAAAGCTAATATTTGACAATTTTTAAAGGAAGAGACTATGTCTAGCAAAGAAGCCATAACTTAAATAACTCAGCAAAATAGGTACACTGAATCATTTGATATTATTTTTTCTGCTTGGCAAGATTATTGATCTTGTCCTAACTTTTGGGGAAACTTAAGGCTATAATTGCACTTTTTGTTGGTTGTGGGGCTTGAACTCTGATCCTGGGCACACTCCCTCAGCTCTTCAGCTCAAGTTGAGCGCTCTACGGCTTAAGCTACAGCACCACTTCAGGCTTTCTGGTGGTTAATTGAAGATAAAAGTCTCATGGACATTCCTGACCAGGCTGGCTTTGAACCACAATCATCTGGTGTCCTGAATAGCTAGGATTACAGGCGTGAACCACCAGCACCCAGGTCTTATTTGCATTTATGTGCACTGATATGACACTATGTAGACAAATGATGGAAATTTGAATCAAATGATGGCATTGCAGCTTTTCAGAAAATTTGTGGTAACAATAAATATGTCCTCCTTTTCCATGTTGTTTCATTAATGATTCATGAGCTATGGGACCCTTAAATTAGCATTCTCTGGCATCTGTGTAGGTGTATTTAGTATCAGAAAATGTTCATAGAGAACTATAGAAAGGCTGAGATTTTCAGAAAGCAAAGAAGATAAGGTAAGAATAAACATCACAGAAGGAGATACATTTATTACACAGAGATTAACAAGTAGCCTAAGAGATTTAGAATGCTAAAGGTAATGAGGAATAAGACTCGTTGATAACTATTTGTTCAATAACCAAAAAGAGTTCTCTAAAACAGTTTCTGGAATACCTTAGTTACTATCATTTATTACTTAACTCTGGAGTTATTCCTTTTCTTCTGTCACAACTGTTACTTTGCCTCTGCCGTTTTGGTGCCATGACTAACCAAAAAGACTTCCAAATCTCAGACTACCCTTCTCATTGTGATTAGCAGTGACCATTCAAAAACCTGGAAGCTTTGAATTTCCAGAATTAATCTTCACCTGATATCTGAGCACATTCAAGCCATTAATTGCTCTCACCTAATGAACAAAAGTTTTTTCAACATAATATCCTAATATAAGTAAAGTACATGAATTAGGGACTATTGTCAGGTGTCAGTATGACAGGAGCAATTATATATTCCAAGTATGGATTCTTTATTTTGCATTTACTAACTAAATGTTTTTTGGTTTTGTTTTGGTTTGGTTTTTTTTTTTTTTTTTGCTTTTTAGCTCAGCTATCACTGTACCACTTCAGGCACAGCACCACTTCCAGTGTTTTTCTGTTTATGTGGTACTGAGGAATTGAACTCAGGGTTTCATGCATGCTAGGCAATCACCATATCATGAAGCCACATTCCCAGATCCCTAAATGACTTTCCTAAGTTGACATTACATTTTCATCCAGTAACTATGTACCATAATATTGGCCAGGTGCTAGAAAATGATGTAGAAAAGAAAACAATATAGTAAATCCAGTAAAGCTAGATGGACAATGAATAACGCTCACAGTCTTTCAAGGGCATAGAGGGCTTACCTCATGGAGATGTATCAATACGCTGAATGAGACAGCTCCTGACCCACAGCTCACCTCAAGAATGAGTGGGCCATCTTGGGTTCCAGCCACCTGGGGACGTTGGACCACCTCCTATAGCACCCATTCTGCCAGTTCCTGAGAGCGAGAGTGAGAGAGAGAGAGACAGAGAGACAGAGAGAGACAGAGAAAGAAAATAAAAATTACACTAAAATCGGGTGCCAGTGGCATAAAACTCTAATCCTAACTACACAGGAGGCTGAGATATGAGGATCATGGTTCATAGACAGCCCAGGCAGGAACAACTGTGAGAATCTTATCTCCAAAGAACCACCAGAACTTTGGAAGTGGCACTGTGGGCTCAAGTGATAGAGCGCTAACTTTGAGATCAGGAGCTCGGGAACAGTGTCCAATCTTAGAGTTCAAGACCCATGACTGAAAAGAAGTGAACTTCCCACCACAAGAAGTGGACTGAATAGCATCCATTGTCCTAGGGAGCATGGTAGAGAAGTCAGGCCGAGCTTCCTGTGAAATTGAGGTCATAAGTAGGTCACTTGGCTTCTCTGTGCCTCTGTTTCCCCAGCTGCAAAACTGAACAAAGTGAAGGATCTCCTTCCTCATGGGGATAGTGTAATAATGAAAGAGAGCCATGTTTCGGTTCATAATCCCACACCTGTTCAATGATTAATAACAGGCCCCACCTGAGCCCTTTCTGGTATCTTTCTGTCATATACTCACAGAATTGCCAAAACCTTATCTGAAGGCTGCTCCCTCTCTGCCTAGCCATTCTCCAGAGATCTCTCTGTATAAATCCCTTGATACCTCACAACTTTCCTGTGAGGAGACTGAGGTCCAATGGTTGAGGCCCTACCAAGAGCTGCACGTGTGGTCAAGAATCCACTGCTGTGGACTGAGTTTGGAAGAATCCATCTAAACCGATGACTGAGCATGACACCACATGTCTACCATCTCAACTACAGAGGATCAGGCTTGGTGGAGCATACCTGTCAGAGGAGAACTGCCATCCAGTCCAGCCTGAGCATATATTTAGTTTCTATCTCAGAAATGATCAAGACAGAAAGGTGGCTCATCAGAGCCAGGGAGAGGAAACAATAGGGGGGTCATGGTGCTCCCAGAGGGGTGTTTGACCCAGGGTAGGTTGGTGTTGGGACGCCCACTCACCTGTGATGCTAGGAGAAGCTGTTGGCAGCTGCTCCAAATGGGGCAGCAGCGATGGCAGCAGCATTGCGGACACATGGGCCCAGAGCAGAAGACTCGGGGCAGGGACCAGGTCGGGGATTTAGGCAGGCTGGCAGCACACCATTGCCTGAGGTTTGAAACCTGGCACCATGTAAAGGGCCGGGTTAGGTTGGGACCATCAATTTTCTACTATACTTCAGAGTCACCTCGAGTCTCTTCCTCACCACTCAGCCACCTCTACCTTCCTCAACTGCTGGTAGTGGTGTAAACTAACAGGGAATCCCAGTGCTACCAGGCAGCATGAAATGTGGGTGTGACCACCATTCTTGTATCCCATTGGTCAGAAAGAAGCATGAAAGAGTGGGGGTGTGGCCAGAATCCTGTGCACCAAGCAGAATGGGGGAGTCAATATGACAGCTGTTCTCAAAGCTCTTTCCCAGGGTATTCTGTCCTATTCAGTTGGAGACAAGAGGGTGACCTGCTTTAGCTGGATGTCTTCACAGATTGTTGTGCGTTTCTGTTTGTTGCCAGTCCCAGACCTTGGACTCAGGATCTGGGCACAATCCATAAGCTGCTTTTGTTCAAGGCTGGTCTTCTACACTAGAGCTACAAGGCTTCTGGCTTTGTTGGCAATGAAGTTGGACAGGGGTCTCAAGGATTTTCCTGCTTAGGGTGACTTTGACCATGATACTCCTACCACAGCCTTGTAAGTAACAAGGAGGAGTGCTGAGAGCCACTGGTGCCTGCCTAATCACTGCTCTTGTTGATGTTCTTGGACAGACTTGTTAGTTCCCTATCCTCGGGTTGAAGTGGTGGGAGCTGGAGCCCAAAATTCGCATCCTGGTCCTGCCACGTCCAAATGGTAGGAGATCCTAAGAAACTTGTTCCTATCCATATGACGAACAATGGAATGTGATGTAAGTCATGATTGAATGAACAGTTCTTGAAAGATTCTAGGATAAAATTATACACAATTATATTACACGACACTGATCAATTTTAGTTAATATTTTATTAAACATTTATTTTTTTTTTATTTCTTTTTTTTTTTTAATTTAATTTTATTTTATTTGTGAACATACTGTACAGAGGAGTTACAGTTACATGGGCAGGATAATGTGTACATTTCTTACCAAGCATTGCAGCCTCCTCCTTTGTTTATCCTTCACATCCCTTCCCAGCCTCCCCCCTCCCCCCCTAATCCCAATCCTTCTCCTTCCTCCCTCCCCCCAGCCCCCCCCCCCACCAACATTGTAAAGTTCGTTTTGGACATGACAACTTGTACTTCTCATTGTTGCAACAGGTCCACCTGTATCCTTAAACAACTGGTTTTTCCCCATCTCCTCCACAAGTTATACTGACATCAAATATAGTGAAAGCAAGGGTTATACTATGGGGGAGGGACATACAAAGCAACAAAGAGATAATCTTATAAATGTGTTAGAAACACATGCATGAAAGAAAAAAACATTAAAATACACATCTAAGGGTTCATTTTCCTGACATCACATTATCTGACCTTTTCCGCTTGACTCATACATATACTAGATATTACAAATAAGGGAAACCATGGGACCTACGTTTCTTTGGGCCTGGCTTACTTCACTTAATATAATTTTTTCCAAGTTCTTCCATTTCCTAACAAATGGGGCAATGTCATTCTTTCTGATGGAGGCATAGAATTCCATTGTGTATATATACCACATTTTCTTGATCCATTCATCTACTGAGGGGCATCTGGGTTGGTTCCATATCTTAGCTATGGTAAATAATGCTGCAATAAACATAGTTGTGCTGGTAGCTTTAGTGTGGTCTTGTTTGTAAACATTAGGGTAAATGCCCAAAAGTGGGATTGCTGGGTCATAGGGGAGCTCTATGTGGAGTCTTTTGAGGAACCTCCATACTGCTTTCCAAAGTGGTTGAACAAGTTTACATTCCCACCAACAATGAAGTAAGGTTCCTTTCTGTCCACATCCCGTCCAGCATCTGTTGTTGTTAGAGTTCTTGATTTTTGCCGTTCTCACTGGAGTGAGGTGATATCTCAATGTTGTTTTGATTTGCATTTCTTTTATGGCTAGGGATGTTGAACATTTCTTCATGTGTCTATTGGCCATCCTTCTTTCTTCTTCAGAGAAGTTTCTCTTTAAGTCTTTCGCCCACTTATTTATTGGGCAGTTGTTTCTTTGAGGATTTGTTGTTGGGGGGTTTAATTTTTTGAGTTCCAAGTATATTTTAGATATGAGACCCTTGTCCGTTGTATGGCTAGTAAAGATCTTCTCCCAATCCGTGGGCTTTCTATTGATCTTGCTAGCTATGTCATTTGCCCTGCAGAAGCTCTGCAACTTTATGCAATCCCATTTGTCCAACCTTTCTTTGATTTGTTGTGTTTCCAGGTCTCTATTCAGAAAATTTCGGCCTGAGCCAAGGAGACCTAGGGTTTCTCCTATTCCATCCTGTAATGTTTTCAGAGTGTCTGCTTTGAGTTCAAGGTCTTTGATCCATTTGGAGTTGATTCTGGTGCAGGGTGATATATAAGGATCTAGCTTAAGTTTTCTACATGTAGTTAACCAATTTTGCCAGCACCATTTACTGAAGAGGTTGTCTTTCTTCCATTCTATTGTTTTAGCTCCCTTATCGAAGATTAGATGGCTATAGGTCTGTGGGTTCATTTCTGGGTTTTCAATTCTATTCCATTGGTCCTGAGGTCTGTTCTTATGCCAATACCAAGCTGTTTTGATTACTATGGCTTTATAGTAGAGTTTGAAGTTTGGTATTGATATTCCTCCAGCAGTGTTCTTTCCATTCAGGAGCGTTTTTGCTATTCGGGGTCTTTTATTGTTCCATATGAATTTTTGGATTGCCTCTTCTATTTCCTTGAAGAATGAGGGTGGAATTTTGATAGGTATTGCGTTGAATTTGTAGATAGCCTTGGGAAGTATTGCCATTTTCACGATGTTAATCTTTCCAATCCAGGAGCTTGGGAGGTTTTGCCATTTTTTAAGTTCTGTGTTGATTTCCTTTTTCAAGATTTTAAAGTTTTCATCATAGAGGTCCTTCACTTCTTTAGTTAAGTTAATTCCTAGGTATTTTATTTTTTGTGGGGCTATTACAAATGGAGTTGCTTTCCTAATTTCAGCCACACTTTTCTCATTGTTGGCATACAGAAAAGCCATTGATTTTTGGGGGTTAATTTTATAACCTGCTACTTTGCCGAAGTTTTGAATCAGCTTGAGTAATTTGGGAGTGGAGTCTATGGGATTCTTTAAATACAAGATCATGTCATCTGCAAAGAGGGAGAGTTTTATTTCTTCTTTCCCTATTTGGATCCCCTTTATGTCTGCATCTTGTCTTATTGCTGTAGCTAGGCATTCTAATACTAGATTGAAGAGAAGTGGAGAGAGTGGGCATCCTTGTCTTGTTCCTGAGTTAAGAGGAAATGGCTTTAGTTTTTCACCATTGAGTATAATGCTGGCTGTAGGTTTGTCATATACAGCCTTTATCGTATTGAGGAATGTTCCATGGATTCCTAATTTTTCCAAAACCTTCATCATAAAGGGGTGTTGGATCTTGTCGAATGCTTTTTCTGCATCTATTGAGATAACCATGTGGTTCTTATTCTTGCTCCTGTTGATGTGATGAATAATATTAATTGATTTGCGTATATTGAACCAGCTTTGCATCCCTGAAATGAATCCTGTTTGATCGTGGTGTATGATTTTTTGGATGAATTGTTGAAGTCGATTGGCCAAAATTTTGTTGAGAAGTTTTGCATCAATGTTCATCAAAGAAATGGGTCTATAGTTCTCTTTCTTTGATGAGTCCCTGCCTGGTTTTGGGATGAGGGTTATGATGGCTTCATAGAATGTGTTCGGTAGTGAGCTTTCTCTTTCAATTTCATTGAAGAGTTGGAGGAGTATTGGTGTGAGCTCTGCTTTGAAGGCCTTGTAAAATTCCGCTGTAAAACCATCTGGTCCTGGACTTTTCTTAGCTGGGAGGTCTCTTATTGCTGTTTCTATTTCAATGCTTGATATGGGCCTGTTAAGCTGGTTTAACTCATCTTGGTTTAGTTTTGGCATGTCAATATTTGCTAGGAAAAGGTCCATTTCTGTCAAGTTCTCAAACTTATTAGCATAAAGTTTTGAGAAGTATTCCCTTATAATGTTCTGAATCTTGGTTGTTTCCGTGGTGATGTTTCCATTTTCATCTCTGAGTTTATTAATTTGGGTGTGTTCTCTTCTTTTTCTGATAAGATTTGCTAAGGGTCTGTCAATTTTGTTAAGTTTTTCGAAGAACCAACTCTTTGTTTTGTTGATTCTTTCTATAGTTTTTTTGGATTCTAATTCATTTAATTCTGATTTAATTTTGATTATTTCTTTCCGTCTACTGGATTGGGGTTTATCTTGCTGCTCTTTTTCAAGGAGGTTTAGATGTGTCATTAAATTGCTAGTTTCAGATTTCTCCAATTTGTTGATATGGGAGCTCAGAGCTATAAACTTGCCTCTGAGTACTGCCTTTGCTGTGTCCCAGAGGAGCTGGTAATTTGTGTGTTCATTTTTGTTGAATAGCATGAACATTTGAATTTCCTTTCTAATCTCTTCCATGACCCACTCTTGATTCAGCAGTGTGTTGTTCAGCCTCCATGTGATACTGGACTTTCTTTGGTGGCTTTTGGTGTTGAGTTCTAATTTTATTCCCTTGTGGTCAGAGAGAATGCAAGGTATAACTTCAATGTTTCTGAATTTAGACAAGTTTGCTTTGTGGCCTAAAATGTGGTCTATTTTAGAAAACGTTCCATGTGCTGCTGAGAAAAACGTGTATTCTGATGCTGCTGGGTGAAATGTTCGGTAGATGTCTGTTAAGTCTAGTTGATCTATGCAGCTGTTTAGATCTGCGGTTTCTCTGTTGAGTTTTTGCCGAGTTGATCTATCTAGTGGGGAGAGTGGTGTGTTAAAATCCCCAACAATTAATGTCTTTGGATCTATATGGGATTTGAGGGAAAGTAGTGTTTCTTTGATAAATTTGGGTGCTCCATTGTTTGGCGAATAGATATTTAGAATTGTAATATCCTCCTGAAGGAGAGATCCTTTAATTAGTATGTAGCGACCTTCTTTATCTCTTCTCACGAATTTTAATTTGAAGTCTATTTTATCTGATATTAGGATTGCAACTCCCGCCTGTTTATGGGGGCCGTTTGCTTGGTAGATTTTGTTCCAGCCTTTAACATTGAAAATGTGTTTGTTTTTACGGGCAAGATGTGACTCCTGCAGGCAGCAGATAGAAGGGTCTTGTTTTTTAATCCAACTAGACAGTCTATGTCGCTTAATTGGAGAGTTCAGTCGGTTAACATTAAGAGATAGGACTGAGAGGTATTTGGGAGTTCCTGCCATGTTATCCACCTTCTTGGGGGCTGCGAAAACTAGGTTCTTCCTATGGTTCTTGGATTCTCAGTTTGGGTGCAGTTTCTTGGCCTTTGTTGCGGTCTTGTTGGTTTTCTATGTGTAGGACATCTTTAAGAATCTTTTGTAGGGCTGGTTTGGTGGAGATGTATTGTTTCAATTTTTCTTTGCTATGGAAGGTTTTTATTTGGCCTTCAGTTATGAAGGAGAGTTTAGCTGGGTACAGTATTCTTGGTTGATAGTTGTTTGTTTTTAGGGCATGGCATACATCATTCCAGGCTCTTCTTGCTTTGATTGTCTCTGCTGAGAAATCTGAGGTGATTCTAATTGGTTTCCCTTTATAGGTGATTAACCTTTTCTCCTTGACAGCTTTAAGGATCTTTTCCTTGGTCTGAGTTGATCCTGTGTGGATTATAATGTGACGGTGGGATGTCCTATTCTGGTCTGGTCTATTTGGGGTTCTAAAAGCTTCTTGTATCTGAATAGGCCTATCTTTTTGTATGTTTGGGAAGTTCTCTGCTAGGATCCTGTTAAACAAATTTCCTAGACCATTAACTTCTGTTTCTAGGTGCTCCTCTACACCCATTATCCTTAGATTAGGCCTTCTGATGGTGTCTTCTAGGTGTTGAATAGATCTATCATACTTCTTGGACTTGTCTTGGATGGTTGTATGTTCTTTCTCTATAATATCTAGGCTGTCTTCAATCCCTGAGATTCGATCTTCTGCATGGTCTAACCTGCTGTCAAGACTCTCTACTTTGTTTTTTATCTCTTTTCCTTCTAATTGGTCAGCTTTGATGGCTTCAAGTTCTTTGTTGAAGCTCTGTTTTAGGTCTTGTATGAATTTCTTTACTTCCTTAATTTGGTGTTCAGTGTTTGTTCTCAAATCACTTAGTTGATTGGTTATGATTTCTTTGGACTCCCATTCCTTCTGTTGGGTTCCATTCAGCATTCCCTTTGTGGTCTCCCTGACTTCCTTCAGCTCTTTGTTAATGGATTCCATGAATGCCTTTACTGATCTTTGTGTGTTCTCTACCTGGTCTCTCAATTCCTGAATTACTCTTTGATTAGCTTCCTCCCGTTTGTGGGATTCCTGCAGTTCTCTTTCCTCCCGTTCCTGGGATTCCTGCAGTTCTCTTTGAGTGTTCTCAGCCTGCTCGCGCCATTCCTCCCTTTCTCTTTGAGTATTCTCAAGTTGTTCACGCAAATCCTGTATCATTTTTTGAGTAGCTTCCTCACGCTTATGATATTCCTGCATAAACTTTTGGGATGCCTCCTCTCTCTCCCTATCACGCTCATACAGAGTCCTTTGTAAGTTGTCAAACTTCTCATTTATCATATTTGCCACCAGTGTTTGTAGAGCTATTTGGGAACTCTCCTCTGGATTGTTCATTATCTGATCTGACCCCTGATTATCAAGATTGGGAATTGAGATACCTGGATTTGCCATTTTTCTTGTGTTTTTTCGGCTTACTCTGCCCATTTGAGATGAAAATAGCACCAGTTTTGTGCTAGAACACTATCTTAAGGCAACCATCAACCAACGTTTGCATTTATACAGTCAATAGTCTACAGATACAATCTAGTTCAACAGATACATCTATTCAACATCAAACAACTATATGTTAATGGGCTTCGAACCGCAGAGAAGAATTTGGGAAACCAGAAATTTTTAGGGTTAGGGAGAGATGTGGGTAAAAATTAGGAATAGATTGGTGTGGGGAGGCACAGGGAGAGTTAACTATGTCCTAATCTCAATGCAGGAAATAGGTTGGGTAGGATGCAAGTAGAGAGGGAGAGAAAAAGAAGAAAGGTAAAGGGAAATGAAAAGAGACCAGAAAAAAAATTAGAAACGTAAAAATTAATATAGTTATGGAGATTGAAAGACCATCTATTTAGAGAGGAATGTGAATATAATGAGAAAACAGGAGGGAGATAGAGGAGATGTGGAAAACTTAAAAAATGCTTAAAATATTATATAGGTATAAAGAGGTAGTACTGCTATTAAGGAATTTAAGTCTCAGAGGTTTTGGATTGAGTAATAAATTTGTGGATTAAGTGTGTACACAATGGGGGATAGGGTCTACTAGTTAACTATGGGTTTATCAGGATGTGCAGGACAAGAGTTAAGGCACATACAGAAGAACAAAAGAAAGGAAAAGGTGAAAAGGATAAGAAAGGGAGAAAAAAAAAGATCAGAAGTTCAGTAGAGCTAGACAAAAAACAAAAAGATAATTAAGAAAGAAAGAAATAAAAAGAGAGAAGACAAGAAAAGAAAGGAAAACGTACATTCACGTATTCCTAAAATAAAAATTATAAGAGGAAAAAAAAGTTACTGGAAAACAATTATTTTTTCAAAAAAGGCAAAAATTAAAGATTAATAAAAGTTTTAGAAAAGGAAAAGAAAATTTTATATATATAAGGTACCAAAAAAAAAAAAAAAAAAAAAAAAAAAAGAAAGAAAAAAAAAAAGAAGAAAAAAAAAAGTTCTTTGATTTTTTTTTTTTTTGATTTGATTTTTTTTTTTTGGGAGGGGTGGGAAGAATCCTCTATCTCCCTTTTGTCTGTTACCAGCCTCTTGTTGGAGTCTCTGGTCAGCTTGAGGTCCTGTGGCTTGATTGGTTTCTTAAGTCAGTTTGTTCGAACAGGCAGAAAAATGCTCTGCTTTACCCAAGATTTTGAGATCCCCCTCCCAGGTTAGTTTAATGGGAGGGTGATCTGCTTTGAGAATCACAAAAGAGGGGTGATGAGGCTAGGTTCTGGTAGAGTTGAGGCCTTTCAACAAACAGTAGCTTTTCCCTGGGGCTATTTTGTGAAAAATTCACAGAGCCCACCCTGGAGCCATTCTCAGGGTTTCTGTTTTTCAATTGATTGTGGAGGCTGCTAGAGGGAGGGGCAGCCTCTGGCTCTGGTTACCCAGTGAGGAAAGCCACTCCAATGGCTGGTGCCTGAGCTGGGTGACTTTTCCCTGGATGGAGCTGAGTCTGGCAGGTCACTTCGCCGTTAAGTTCTTGTGACCTGTTAAATGACTCGTTTTATTCCAAGGCCTGAGTTGGAGCTAGCAGCTCCTCTGAGCTTTGTCGGTATCCAAGATGGAGATCACCGGTGCTGGGGGGGGAGGGGTGGCCTTCCCTCCTCTGCTCCCTGAGAAGGAGTGAGGAAGTGGGGCTACTCACGCCGAGTCTTGGATCCTGGGTCGTCTCTGGTCTGCAAAGTGCAGGATGAAGTTGTCCGCTCCTTGTCGGTTCTTGCTGGTGTTGAGTAGAATCCTCTCGCCCTCTGCGTCTGGCTCCTTCGTCCCGGACTCTCTGTGTGAGCGCTCAGGTATGGCCGCGGCTGCGGTAGCCGCTGCGACCCTGCCGCCGCCGCCGCCGCGGCTGCTGGCAGGCGGTCAGATGTGTCTCCTTGTCTTGGCTTCCCCTCTCTTGTCTAACTCTCTGTCCTGTGATGGCACACTTGGTGTGATTCTCTGGCTTAGGACTGTTCACTGGAACTCTAAAACTGCTTTCTATGCGAGAGCTTGTTCAGATTCCAGCTTCTCCTCCGCCATCTTCCTTATTAAACATTTAAACAATCACATTCATTAAATGGAGGCATAATGAAGTATCTAAGAATTGGGCCTCACATACTATAAAGCTGACATTTTTTCTACCAGGACTGGGATTGGAACTAATAGTCTGGGTAACTCTATTGCACTGTGTGGGAAGGGGAAGCTTGCCTCCTTGAAATCAAGAAATTCATGTATGTTCCATAGGCCTGAAATCGATCCCCAGCACTAGAAAACACCCTATTCATGTACAATTTACATATATGTTTTATATTTATATACATATGTTGACTCCATAGTGTGTTCAGTGTAGTTATTTTATTTTTGTTGTATTCATGTATGGACCATTTATTTTATTGACTATTATAGCACATAGAACGTTGATTACATAGGCTATAGGTCTACATATGTATTCTACTTCATACCTGACACCCAGAAGATTCACAGTAAAGGAAAACATGTGTCACCATCAGCTTCTTACTCAACGATTCATTGTTTGGCAGCACTGGCAGCTGAACTCATGGCCTACAAGGCCAAATTCATGAATGGTTGAGTGTAAACATGCCATCCTCAGGCAAATTGAGCTGACAGGTTGTTCCCAGGACCTGAGAATGAGCCCCATGAGTGAACGAAATAAGAACAGATTGACATGCAGATGACAATATGCCAATAAATATATATCTTTATAGAGTGCCACAGATGTCTATACATTATTCAGTTATATAGACTACATTCCTACCAGCTCCTGGGTATTTCTTATGCGTCCATGTAATTAATGTTATTGTTTTCATCCTGAAAATATTAATGAATGCACTCAGTGTCCTGAAATTATTGTGTTCCCGTAAGTAATAATATTCTTTTAATGATTCATAAATATTAAATAAAATCAACCAGCCTTCTGAAATGCTGCTGTTTAATTTTATAGGATCATCATTCACAAACAACTCATTCAACTGTGAAATTGACAAAATTCCAGTGTTATTCCTTTGGATGGGAACCAGTTTATTAGTACCCCCTGCCATTGGTTGGTGTCAGGACGGGGATTCGAAATGAGGGCCTATGTTGCCATGTGGGCCTATGGCTTCCCTGATAGTCTGCCAGCCATCAGCAATGCAAGGTGAAGTACCGTTTGCAACAGTGTCATTCAGACCCAGAAGGGTCACTGTGCAAAGGAATAAAACATAAAAGGCCACATTTTTTTCTGTGCATTGTTTTCCCTGCAACACTTGGGGTCTAGGATCACAGAAGCACCTATGTGTCAAGTGGCTGCACCCCATCCTAGCGTGATCGAAGCTGAGGCAGACTTGCCAAGACCTGAGTTCAAGCCCCACGCTGAGAAAAAAATTAGCTCCCTGGCTTGCAATTCACAGTTTATTCATACAGGCTTTGGATTTGAACTCAGTATCTGGGTAAATCTGCAGCAATGTGGATAAAACGGAAGATCATCTTAGATGAAGATAAAAAATCAGGCCTGTTCACTAGTCCTGAATTCAAGACATAGCCCTGGAATACATATTATTTATACATATTGTAAACATAGGTTTTATACTTACCTATAGATGTTCAGTCCATACATGTTTGGTGTGGTTGTTCCTTGTATCTTTTGTTTTATTCATTTATTTACCATTGATTTTACTATGAAGAAACCCATTCTGTTTATTACATTGATGACAACCTATCACAGAACATCTAGATTTGTAGAAATGTTCTCCATCATGACTGACCCCCAGGATTCTCAGAGAAAAGGAAAAAAAGTTTCAAACTCTCCTTCTTACTCCATGATCCACTTGTTGGTAGTGCTGGGATCTGACCTCAGGGCAGAGCAAAACCAGTTGGCCAATCAGTCAAGGTGATCATATGAGCCTGTGAGCAACTAAGGAGTGTGGCCATTCCCAGAATCCGACATTGATGCCCAAGGTGGTCCACTATAGTCATAAATTCATAATTTAAACATAGGATCTATATTGACATACATGTGTGGACAGCATCTTGTGTTCAGTGCAATTATTTTCCTTATTTTGCCTCTAATTCATGGAGGTAGTGTGTATTTTAATAAGTATAGTGACAGGTATAACTGTGCTGACATGGATGACAACCTGCTCCCATGTTCACAGGGTTGTCTATGCATTCTCCATCGTTTTTGAGACCCAGGACTTTCACAGGAGAGGATAAAAGGCACAACAACTGGCTTCTGACATCAGGATGTATATTTGGTCAGTGCTGGGATTTGAGCTCAGGTCTGAGTAACTCTGTTGCACTGTGGAGGAAGGAGAAGCTCACCATCTTTGAAGACTAGAATGTCAGGCCTGGTGTAGGGCCTGATTTGAAGCCCCAGCACTGGACAAAATAACAAGCCAACCTTTTTTAAACATAGGATTTCTCTTTACCTACAGATGTGGTATGCATCTTGCATTCAGTGTAGTTATTCGTTCTATTTTTGTCTTATCCATGGATGTATTGTGTATTTTATTGCATATGGTGACAGAAATAACTGTGCTCACATGGATGACAACCTATTCCCATGGCTAAGAGTTGCCTATATAGCATTCGCCATCCTCAATGAGACCCAGGACATTCACAGGACAGGAAAACATGTGCCACCATAGGCTTCTTACATCAGAATGAATCTTCTGGTAGTGCAGGAATTTAAACTCAAAGCCTAGCATGCCCAATTGGTGAATGGGTCATGGTGAGCACACCAGGCTGTGAGCCACTAAGGAACTAGGCCATTCCTGGGACCTGAGATGGAGTCCTGGTGGGGGCCAATATAGTCATAAATTCATAATTTAACAGTGGATATATATTTCCAAATATGGATGGGAGGCATCTTGCGTTTGATATAGTCATTTTCTTTGTTTTCTGTATTATTCATTGATGTATTGTGTATTTCCTTGAGTATAGGATGACAGATATAACTGTGGTGAACTGGATGACAACCTATTCCCATGAGTATAGAGTTGTGTATACATTCTCCTTCCTAGCTGAGACCCAGAACTTGCACAGTACAGGAAAACAAGTGCAACGACTGTCTTCTCACATCAGGGTGAATATTTGGCAGTGCTGGGAATCGAACTTGCGCCTAGGAGGCCCAACTGCCCAATGGGTCCACGTGATCACACCAGCCTGTGAGCCACTAAGGAGCTGGGATCGAACCCCAGGGAGGCCAAAGTAGTCTTCAATGATCATTGAAACAGGAGATGTATATCAGGAGATGTATATTCACATCCGTGTGTGGACTGCATCGTACATTGAGTGTAGTTATTCTCTTTATTTTGTATGCTATTCATGGGTGTATATGTATTTTCTTGAGTATATGATGACAGGTATAAGTGGGCTGACATGGATAACAACTTATTCTCATGGCCACAAGGTGGTTCAAGCATTCTCCATTCTAGCTGAGATCTAGGACTTGCACAGGAAAGAAAACACATGCAACGATTTACTTCTGACATCAAGATGAATCTTTTGGCACGGCAGGGAATCTGAACTCGAGACCTAGCAGGACCAAGTGGTGAATGAGTCCACATGAGCACACCAGCCTTTGGGACCTGCAATTGAGCACCCCGCCCCCCGAGGGGAGAGCGGGGAGCACAACAGTCATCCATTCATAAGCTGAAAGTAGTATGCAAATAAGTACACATTTGTATCGAGTAGGAGAGATGGTAACCTGTGGTGGAATCCAATCTGTGTGACTACCGATTCTTGGATCTTTCCTGATGCTTCAATTTCATGACTGTGCTGATTATTGTCATGCTTCATCAACTGTTGTTTACAAATAATCAATACCCCATGAGTCTTACCTATCATTTTCTGCTTGTATCCTGCAAGAACTACTCATTCAAGGATGAGATCGATCACATTCCATGACTCATCCCAGGTCCAGGAACAAGTATCTCAGGATCTCCCGCCATTCCCTCTGCATAGGGGGGCTGAATTCAAGCCTCAGGCCTGGAAAAGATATTCTTTATATACTTTATTTTTGGTCCACTCGTGGGCCTGAACTCTGGGCCAGGGTACTGTCCCTCAGCTGTTCTCCTCAAGGCTAGTGCTCTACCTCTTGAGCCACAGTGAAACTGCTGGCTTTTTTTTCTGCTTATGTGGTGCTGAGGAATCAGGCCCAGGGCCTCATGCATGCACGGCAAAAGCTCTACCACTCTGCCACCTTCCCAGCCCTCCATATATATATTTTAAAGAGAGGATTTATACTTCCATACAGATGTTCAGTCCTTATTGTGTTTGGTGTGGTTATTCATTTTATTTCTTGTGTCATTCATTTATTTAGAATTTATTTTATTGATTCTGATGACACCTATACCATTTATTACATTGTTTACATCCTATTACATCACATCTAGATGTTAGATGTGTTCTCCATCATGCCTGGCAGAGCCAGGATCTGAACTTAGTGCCTAGCAGGCCCAATTCATGATTGGGTGAGTTTGAGCATGGCAGCCTCTAGCCAATGAAGATGTCAGGTGGTTCCCAGGCTCTGAGAACGACCCCCAGGTTTGGCCAAATCAGCAATACATAGATAGGCAGATGGAGGTATACAAATATATATATATATATTGCTAAAGGGTTCCATAGCTGACTGTCTATGATAGAATAACACCTACTATGTTCCTACCAACTCTTAGGTACTTATTATACTACAATTTAAGGAATATAATTCTTTTCATGCTTAATAAACTCTTAATTAAGCTCAACCAGCCGTCTAGGATTATTGCATCTAATTTTAGTGTCAACCGATGTATAAACTACTCTTTCAATCAGTATTCCTATGCATAGGAATGAGTCTCTTTTGATCTCTTGTTATTGATGTCAGGACTGCGATTTGATCCCTGGGCCTATGTTGACAGGTTGGCCTATGGCTTCATTGATAGCCCACCAGCCACCAGCAATGGCAGGTCAGGTCCACTTTGCAGCTATGTCATTCAGACCCAGGATGGTCACTGTGCAAAGAAAATAATCGTAAACCCCAGCTCTCTGCAGCTCACCACTTTTTGTGCTTTCCAAATTTTTTCTTCCTGAAAGCACTCTGAGCCCAGGATCCCAGAATCGGCTATGAGTCCAGAGAATGCACCCAGCCAAGGGAGATCCAAGCTGAAGTAGAATTTCCATGACCTGTGTTCAAGCCCCATACTTGGCCCCAAAAAACCTATATATATACATACATACATACATACATATATATATACACATACATACATATATATATATATATATATATATATATATATATATATATATATATATATAATTTAACTAAATTAAGAAAAATAAAGCTCCCTTGTTTGGAATTTCTGCTAGTTTTCTTTTCTAGCCTGGGGTTTGAACTCAGGGTCTTGGTAAATCTGTAGCAATGTTAGCAAAGAGTTGCCATTACTTGAGTTCAAACCCCGTGCCAACCAAAAATGAAAAACTAAGTCACTGACCTCGTCAGGAGGAGGAAGTTGTGAAGATGGGAGGGAAGGGAAGGTAGGGGGAAAACACAGGAGGAGTAAACAATGCTACATAGGAAATGTACTCATTAATTTGCTCCTGAACTGTAACCCCTCTGTGAACATTTTTACAATAACAAAACATAGAAAAAAAGAGAAACAACGTAGTTCTCAGAGAAGCACTTTGCAGGTAAGGGAATAGCTGTACAAAACTCTACACTGCTTTTTTTAATGTTCAATATGGAACTGAATAAACATAACTGTTTCCATTAAAAAAAAAATTAAGTCACTGTCGTGGAACTGGGGCCAGTATTTCTGCCATTGCTAGTTTCTGAGCTCACCATCCAGGTATCTCTTTTGCACCATGGGTGAACACGAAGCTCATTGTCCTTAAGGTAAAGAAATTCAGGATAGAGTTCCCTGGGCCTGAATGAAGGCCCTGCAATGGAAAAAATATTTCTATACATGTGTAATACATGATATATATTTATATATGTATATTAATTTCATATTATGAATTTTATTATTGATTTTGTATTTTATTTTCCTTTGATTCATTTATTGATTATTGTAGTTAGTATTATTATACACATAATATTATATTTTGCGCATCTATTATAAAATTATACACAATAATTTAGGACATTGACTCATTTTAATTAACCTTTTATTAAGTGTTGAAACATGATACATAATTAAATGGAAGCATTTGTCACAGTCTTCACATGTTTAGAGACTCTGCCAAGTATGAGCTTTGAGTTCAAGCACCAAGAATGGCAAAAAAAAAATTGAGCCTGAGGAGACATATTCTTCTGTGACTCAGAGGAAGGCTGAGGTTATAGGTAAGAGGTAGTGTGGAGGGCAGGTGCTGGTGGCTCACCCCTGTTACCTATTCAGGAGGAAGTGATCTAAGGATCCCAATTGCAAGCAGGAAAGTCAATTTGAGACACTTTTCTCCAATTAAACACCCAAAAAGCCAGAAGTAGAACTGTGGTTCAAGTAGTACAGTGCTAGCCTGGAGCACAAAACCTCAGGGATAGGATAGCATCCAGGCCCTGAATTCAAACCCAAGGATTGACACAAACACACACACACACACATCAATGTAGAGCATTTGCAAGTCAGCTTGCACAAGTTCCATATCTAGTAACTCAATATTAAAAAAAAGATGGAAAAGGGAAGGAAAGACTTGTTCCAGGAAGTGATATACCCAGTGACAAAATTCCACAATAGTTCTAATATGTGGGTACAAGGCAGAGAGCCTCAGGCAGAAGGTATAGCATGGGCAAAGGTCCTGAGGTGTGCGGTAGAGCAGGTGGTGAGCGTGGTATGAAGGTTCTATGGCTTCAGAAAAGTCTGGCAGGAAATTCAAGGCTGGGTCAAAGTTGACTTGAGTCAAAGAGCAGAGGATGAGGTCCCAGAATGGCGCCCAGGGGGAAGATTAGCTTGGCTTTTCGCCAGGGACCCAAAGCCATTTCCTGGGCTGGAAACCTGTTTTCACAGCTCCTAACCCTCCGGCCTCCTTTGCATGGTGGAGTCAGGGCAAATGCAGGGAAAAACTCTTGCTTTAGAAAAGCTTTTAGCCCAATGCCACCAGTGGCTCAACTCCTGTAAATCCTAGCTACTCAGGAGACTGAGATAGAGATCGAGGGTCAAGCCAGCTCAGTAGAGGAAAGTTAATGACACTCTTCTTGCCGATTAACTACCAAAATCCAGAAATGGAGCTGCGGCCCAAGTGTTAAAGTGGTAAACTTGAAGGAAAAAGTTTAGAGACCAGAGCTCAGACCGTGAGTTCAAGCCTCAATACTAGCACAGGAAAATTAAAGGAAAGATTTCAGGAGCTCCTAGTCCACTGTAGTGTAAGGCCAGATCATCCAGGCACAGGTGGCTCATGCCTGTCCTTCTAGCTCCTTAGGAGGCGGAGATGTGAGGATCACATTTCAAAGCCAGCCCAGGCAGGAAAGTCTAGGAGACTCTGATCTCCAAGGACCCTACAGAAAACCTGAAGTTGCTCTGTGGCTCAAGTAGTATGGTGAAGAGCTGGGGGATGGGAGACAGCGCCCAGGCCCAGAGTTTTAGCCCCATGGCAAACACCTTGCCTGCTTGGACCTTACTCTGTGGCTCTAGGCACAGTACTTTCCAGTGGGCCACTGAGGGTCTCCTAATGTCTAGGTGTCCTACAAGTCTTGATAGCAGCCTGTTTGGAGGCCATTGCCTACAGAGCAGGCCACAGAACCAGAGAAGTATTGAGCCTTGGGGCATGAAGATCATCAGAATGGCATCTGTCATGGGTGCAGTGTGGATTGGAGTAGTAAATCACTGTCTCAGACCACGGTTCTGGGCCAGGAGGGGCAGGAGCTGCAAGATAATACCCACTCATGGGAGTATCACAAGAGTGCAAATTTGTCAGTCAGACCTTAGGCAGGTGTTGAGATGGGCTCAAGAAAGTTTGTATCCTCAGATATCCACAGCCAACTGTCTCCAGCCTGTAGCAGTCATTATCCCAGGAGTCCGAGGGCTTGGAGCCCTGCTTTCTTCACCAGTGCTTGGGGAAGGGGGGCAGATGAAGGTCTGCAATCATGGGCTGACTACAAAGGAGCATCCCTAGTGTCATTCCCTTGATCCTGTTGCCCCGTGTTGAGATCGAGAGACAGGTTCCTTGGAACTTACTGCCATGGTCCAAACCCCTCAGCCCAAGAAGGACTTAGGGAGAAACCACTTGATCTGGCTTGAGAGTTTACTGTGACTATGACTCAGGACTGCCCCCAGTTCTAGCTCAGCTCATCCAGGTGAAAACTAATGCCTCAAAACATTGAGGTACTGGCCATACCAATCTCTCATCCCCCAGTTCCGTGGCCGTGGAATCTAAAGTATATGCCTCTCTGTTCTGGGCATCTGGAATCTAGAAGGACATGGGAGGCCCAGCTGGTGCCAGAAGATAGATTTGCCTACGATAAGGTACATTGACATTTCCTAGACATCGAACAGTACATCCCAGCCACCTTGGCCTCACCTCTTATGTAGCCAGAGATCATCCTTGTTTGGGGAGCCCTCAGTCAGCTATCAAGGTCGAGTTGGCCAGAGCCACTGGCAACCACTTTTCCCCCACTCCACTGGCACCCTGCTGGGAGTGAGACATGCAGCCAGGGGCCCAGCTTAGAAAAGGACAGGACACAGCATGACTGACCCTGCTCCCCCAGAGGCAGGAGAGAACATAAGCCAGCTGGCACTGCTGACCCAGAATCCCCTGGATGAGGACAAAGATATGGACAGCCAGACTTGGGTCCCAAGGAAAAGCCGGAATTTGCAGGTTTCTAGCAATTTAGGACTCATTGTAGACCATGATATGGGGCTAAAGACAAGGTTGCTATTGAGGAAGGGCACCATCCAAGGTCAGGAAGAGGCAGACAAGCATCCAGGAAGTGAGCAGAGAAAGATGAGGGAAACAGACCCACACACACACACACACACACACACATGGTTAGCCCAAGTCTTCAGCAGTCCCTGAGAAACTGAACATCCCAACCTCTGAGAAGATGGCACTACCATCCTCAGACCAAATGTTTATAAAACTCAGAGCCTCTCACACATCTGGAATGGCTCATAAAACAACATGGCATTTCCTACTGTACACACCGCTATGAAGAAAACTCAGCCACATTATTTTTGGTCGTCTCTCATGGGGTTTGAACTTTGGGCCTGCGTGCCATCCCTCAGCTCTTCAGCTGAAGGTGTGCACTCTACCACTGGAGCGACAGCACCACTTCCAGTTTTCTGGTGCTTCACTTGAGTTAAAATCTCACAGACTTTCCTCCCAAGCTGGCTTTGAACCGTGATCCTCAGATCTGAGCCTCCTGAGTAGCTAGGATGACAGTCGTGAGACACTGGCAGTGCCTGGTTTCAGCCACCTTCTTACAAGCAGGGGAAACCCAACTTGTCTGGCCATAAAGCACATGTAACCACACACTTTCAGACTTTGACACCAGCATCAAAAACATTCGTCCTTGGGTTGGAGAGAATATAATTGGCACTACTCTCCCACACCTGCTCCCATTCGCCCACTCCCTGCTTAATACAGGCCACAACCTCTGCAGTTCTTGGTAAAACAATGCCCTCCCTGCTGCAAATTCACACTCAGGCAAACTTGGGGAGTTCTTAGAAATGGCTGTACACTGAGGCCAGAAACTGGTGTCCCAACCACAGCAACCCCAAAGATGGTGAACATCTCTGGCAAGCAAGGGGTGTCTTTCTTACTTGTTTTTTTGGATGAGGGGCTTGAACTCAGGGCTTGGGTACTGTCCCTGATGATGAATTTTGCTCAAAGCCAGTGCTCTTCCCCTTGAGCCATGGAACCACTTCCGGTTGGAGATTGGAAATGAGACTCTCATTGGACTTTCCTCTCTGTGCTGGGATACAAGTCCCTCTGGATCTCAGCCTCCTGAGTAGCTAGAATGACAGGCGTGAGCCATCAGCGCATGGCCTATGGTGTCTCATTCTTTACAATTTCCAACTAGTCCGCTTCTAGATACTACCACCTAGACACTCCTCTACCTCCCTCAGAGACAGCAAAGGGAGGCTCAGAATCTGGGGAGGGTCATGGGCACTAAAGGGCCCTCTTCACATCACTACCCCTTTCTAAGCTCCCATCCACTTCCTCTGGATGGCCTGGATGTCTGGGGTAGATCAGACCTACTAGGATGTCTGAGGCCTGCCCTGTAGCCTCCCGCCACACCCAACCCATACCTGAGGATTTCTGGGGCCAGCTGCTCCATGTCCCAGTGGAAGCCTTTGGGAGGGTTGCTGATAACCGGGTGCAGGGTTGCTCATTGCAGAAGGAGTGTCCAGATCCCCTTTATCAGAGAAGGAGACACAAAGCATGGATGGATCTACTAAGAGCTACAGGGCACAGCCATCCACCTGTCACCCAGGTCGCTTGGAGTCCAGTTTTACGTTGACAGTGCTGGGGCTTGAACTCGGGTCCAGGTGCTGTCCCTGAGCTTCTTTTGCTTGAGGTGAGCATTCTTCCACCCGAGCCACGGTACCACTTCTGGCTTTTTCTGTGTATGCGGGACCTAGGAATCGAACGCAGGGTTTCCTGTGTGCTAGGTGAGCCCACTACTGCTAAGACAAAATCCCATCATTGGATAGCTGTTCTTCTGTGACCCCTTTTGCCTGTCTCGGGACAGTCTTGCTCATCTTTACTGAGTTTCTAACCAACAACCCTGGCTGAAAAAGAACACGCTCCGCTATGTTGTCCTTTATCTATGGCATCTTTTCTCTTTGTGCTTCCTGTCAAATCTTCCATGTTAAGCAAGACCCCCATTCAAGTTCTGCCTCTAAGAAGCCCGCTCTAATCACCCTGGCAGAGGGGGATCTTCTCCTCTCTGCAGGCTCTTCGTCTTGTCATGCTCTTCCTTCAACCTGGTGTGGGTTGAGATCGCACAAAGGTGAAGGCCTGGCTTTCACCACCAAATTTCTGAAGGCTCTGATACACTACCCAGGAACCAGTGTGGTATCACACTCTGTGAGAGGGCACTTGAGGCCCAGGCAGTCTGGGGGCAACAAATGGGGCCATTTCTTATGTGGGTTTGAACTGAGGTTCTGGGAGATGTCTCTCTGAGTTTTCATGATCAAGGCTGCTACTCTACCACTTGAGCCACAGCTCCACGTCTGGATTTTTGGTGGTTCCATGCAGAGAAGATTCTTATCGGCTTTCCAGCTTATGGCGGCTTTGATCTTTGATCTTCAGATCTCTGCCTACCGAGGAGACAGGATGTCAAGTGTGAGCCTGAGCCAGACAGGCTCCAGAACCTTTCCTTTGAGCTTCTC